>NC_041386.1:389213123-389261709 GCF_002162155.2 Triticum dicoccoides | reverse complement strand
TGGCCGGTGGGAAGGTCGGCGGCGGGCGCGGGGTCGCCGGTGGGAGAAGCTCCGGTGGCGGGAGCGGCGCTGGGGCGCGGGCCGAACGGGCAAACGGCGGCGACGGCGCGTGCTCGCGCGGGCCCGATCCAGGTCCCGCGGGCCGCGCGGTGGAGGCGGCGACTGAGGCCAGGTGGCGGCCTGGGAGTGGCTGGGCGCGGCGGCGGGATCCTGTCCGGCCCCGGGACGGACATGTCCGGCGGGCGAGAGGGGATTTTTAGGGTTTCAACCGCGAGATTTTTAGGGGAGATGACATATTTATAGGTAGGGGGAGGTAGGAGACTCCAAATGAGGTGCGGTTTTCGGCCACGCGATCGTGATCGAACGACCGAGATGATGGAGGAGGTTTAGGTGGGTTTTGGGCCAAATTGGAAGGGTGTTGGGCTGAAACACACACGAGGCCTTTTCGGTCCCTCGGTTAACCGTTGGAGTATCAAACGAAGTCCAAATGGTACAAAACTTGACAGGCGGTCTACCGGTAGTAAACCAAGGCCGCATGACATGTCTCGGTCCAATCCGGAAATGTTTAACACCCGCACATGAAAAGAGGTAGAAAGGGACACCGGGTGACATAGAAGCGCCGGATTGCAAAATGGACAACGGGGAAAATGCTCGGATGCATGAGACGAACATGTATGCAAATGAAATCCGCATGATGACATGATATGCAATGCATGACACGCAAGCAATGACAATGCAACAACAATGAATAACTGGAGGACACCTGGCACATCGGTCTCGGGGCACTACAATGCGGCATGTATGCACAACTAACAATAGATGTTGCAGGTGGCCCCGGAGTGAATCTGGAGGCCGTGGAGGCGGATACGGCACGTGATGATCGACAGCGAAATGCTGGCGAGCGCGTGCTGACGCGAGTCAGGCAGGAGAAAAATGATCTCCAAGACGCCAATATCCGGCTGGGCGTGGAACTGAAGGATGTCCGAGCCCGGCTTGCGGACTCCGTGAAGGAGAATAAAAGGCATCGGCGCGGCATTTTTAGTATGTGCTTGAACGAACTTTTTAAAGGAGTTTAGTGAAGAAGCCTGCTGACGGGTCATCCCGCGGAGGAGATGCCCGGGTATTCGAGTGATCTTCTACCAGAGGTCTCACAACTGCACAAACAAGTTCGGTAGGTGATACAAAGTATTGCTCAAGCCTTGTGGCCATCCGCGCCCCCGCCAGGAGGCATGGGGGAGCTTATAGAGAAGCTCAAGGGAGCGTAGCGGCGCTTCCGATTATGGAAGATATCAGCCTGCTGACAGGGTGCAAGGGATGCCTGGGCTATGGTATAGACACGATATACTAAGGCTGACCCAAACCACATGGCCGAGGTCGGACCTGTGGGGCCCGATGGGAAAGAGATCCTGTCAGTTTAGTGTATGATCAAGCAGAATTAGCCGCAAAGTATTCCCAATAGGATTGGTGGCTAAACAACCTGTTGGATGGCATAGAAGAAGAATTTAATCAGTCTTAGTGACTGTGTGCTTCAAGTGACATATGTAAAGTCCCTAGCCGGATTGTAAATCATTTTTCATGGCGGACCTTTTCACTTCGACCTCTGGACCCGATAGTCTGGAGTGTATCCGAATACCCACTCAGTTATATAAAAACCAGGGTATGCATGGAAACCATGCATAGGGGTACCCAACTAGCTATGTTATATTACATGGATAGTAAGAAACATCTTCCAGGGAGAATAGTTCCGTTAAGGGTTCCTTTCCCTGGGTACGCATGCCCTAATCTGCCCGAACTACGAGACGCAGGCTAAAAACATCTGGGGTGTGTAGTAATTTAAATGAATGTCATCTTTTATTCACCGACCGAATATTCCCTTAAGAACGCTAGCTTTCATCTTCACCCAGTCTGAGGTACACATTCGGCTGACCTGGCAGTAACAATCACAGAGGTGCTCCCCTTATGCTCTAGCCGAATTAACGGGAACGTAGGGCATAAATACAAGAGCCAGGCAGCCCAGTTTGGCCAAAACATGCGGAAGAATAACACATGTGCGGGGCATAAAGCCCGGAGGGGTAATTAAATTGAGCTTCTATATGAGAAGCCCCCAGGTATATTGAGCGCGGTTAGCGCGTCAAGATTGTGTAACCAAGACACAAGTGTAGCCTTTGGGGCCTCAAAAAGAGAAAAAAGAGAAAGAAAGAGAGAAAAAACAGATGTGTAAAAAATTGATGGAGGTGAGGAGACGAACATAGAGTTCGGTGATAGGCGTAGAATCTTCGTAGTCTGGCTGCGTTCCATGGGTTTGGCTCGAGTCCATTATCCGATGCATCCCGCAGACGGTACGCTCCACTGTTCACAACCTGGTCGATAATGAAGGGACCTTCCCATTTGGGCTTGAGCTTGTTCTTTTTCTTCCCCGGTAGGCGTAGAACTAGTTCGCCAACGTTATATGTTTTGGCCCGCACTTCTCTGCTTTGATACCTTCGATCTTGTTGCTGATAGAATGCGGAACGGGCTTTTGCCACGTCGCGCGCCTCCTCTAGGGCATCCAAACTGTCCCATCGATCGAGCTCGGCCTCTCTTTCTTCGTACATGCGCACTCGAGGTGAGTCATGAATTATGTCGCAAGGCAGCACCGCCTCAGCGCCGTACACCATAAAAAGGTGTGTATCCGGTGGTGCGATTCAGCGTGGTCCGCAGCCCCCAAAGTACGGAGTCGAGCTCCTCTACACAATGAGTGTCTGATTCCTTTAAAGATCGGACTAATCTGGGTTTAATACCGCTCATGATAAGATCATTCGCTCGTTCGACTTGACCGTTAGTTTGTGGATGATAGACAGAAGCATAATTGAGCTTGATGCCCATGTTGCTGCACCAAAGTTTCACCTTGTCGGCTATAAAGTTCATGCCGTTGTCAGTGATGATGCTGTGGGGGACACAATAACAGTGTACAACCCCGGATATGAAATCTGTCACCAATCCGGATTCAGCCGTTTTGACAGGTTTGGCTTCTATCCATTTGGTGAATTTATCCACCATGAATAGTAAGTATTTTTTCTTATGGGTTCCCCCTTTGAGGGGTCCGACCATATCGAGCCCCCAAACCGCAAAGGGCCAAGTAATGGGGATTGTTTGGAGGGCGGTAGGTCGCATGTGGCTTTGGTTTGCAAAAAGCTGGCAACCGACACAATGTTGTACCAGATGTTGTGCATCTGCCCGGGCCATCGGCCAATAAAAACATGTACGGAAGGCCTTCCTTACAAGGGCTCGGGCTGCGGCGTGGTGGCCGCAGAGTCCGGCATGGATTTCTGCCAAAAGCTTCCGCCCTTCCTCTTCGGAGATGCACCTTTGAAGGACTCCGGTTGTGCTTTTCTTATAAAGCTCTCCCTCAAGGACCTTGTAGGCTTTAGATCGCCGCACTATGCTGCGGGCCTCATTTTGGTCCTCGGGTAATTCCTGTCTAGTTAGGTAGGACAGGAATGGTTTTGTCCACGGGGCGATGACGGCCATTATCACGTGGGCTGAAGGTGTTATTTCGGTGGCAGAGCCTCCGATTGTGTCAGAGTATTCGGTATCTCGGGTTGTGGCCGGTTCCGGAGTATTTTTGCCGGTGTCCCCTTCCCATACCACAGATGGTTTAAACAGTCTTTCCAGGAAGATGTTCGGTGGGATAGGGTCGCGTTTGGCGCCGATACGGGCTAGGATGTCCGCCGCCTGGTTGTTTTCCCGAGCCACATGGTGGAATTCAAGCCCCTCGAAGCGAGCTGACATTTTGAGGACGGCGTTGTGATATGCCGCCATTTTAGGATCCTTGGCATCAAACTCCATTTAGTTGGGATATTGCGAGGTTCGAGTCCGCACGCACCTCTAGGCATTGGATGCCCATGGAGACTACCATCCGGAGGCCGTGTAATAGGGCCTCGTATTCGGCTGCATTGTTGGAGCCTATATATAGTATTTGGAGCATGTATTGTAGCGTATCTCTAGTGGGGGATGTCAGGACAACGCTAGCCCCCAGACCAGCCAGCATTTTAGAGCTGTCGAAATGCATGATCCAATTGGAGTATGCGTCGTACTCTTTAGGGAGTTCGGCTTCTGTCCATTTGGCTACGAAATCGGCCAGTACTTGCGACTTAATGGCTCGTCGTGGCTTATATGTTATATCGAACGGGAGGAGCTCGATGGCCCATTTGGCATTCCGGCCCGTGGCATCGCGGTTGTTTATTATGTCATTGAGTGGTACTTCGGAGGCCACCGTAATCGAACACTCTTGAAAGTAGTGTCGTAATTTCCAGGATGCCATAAATACCGCGTATGCTATCTCTTGGTAATGTGGGGACCGTGATTTGCATGGAGTTAGGACAGTGGATACATAATATACCGGCTTTTGAAGTGGGAATTTATGTCCGTCCATCTCTCGTTCGACGACGAGCACTGCGCTTACAACTTGGTGAGTTGCTGCTATATATAATAGCATTGGTTCGCCAATAGTTGGCACGACCAAGATTGGGTTGGTGGCCAGGATGGCTTTTATTTCTTCCAGTCCGGCTGTGGCTGCGTCCGTCCACTTGAAGTGTTCGGTGCGCCGAAGAAGGCGATAAAGGGGAAGTGCCTTTTCTCCTAATCGGGAGATAATGCGGCTTAAAGCCGCCACACATCCAGCCAATTTCTGGATTTGCTTGAGGTCAGTTGGGATAGCCAACTATGACAGAGCTCGGATTTTAGCCGGATTTGCCTCAATTCCTCTACTGGAGACGATGAAGCCCAGGAGCTTTCCGGCGGGAACGCCGAAGACGCATTTTTCTGGATTGAGCTTAATGTCGTATGTTCAAAGATTGGTGAACGTGAGCCTCAAGTCGTCTATTAAAGAGTCGATGTGTCTGGTTTTAATGACCACATCGTCTACATATGCCTCCACAGTCTTACCCATCTACTTTTCCAGACATGTCTGGATCATGCGCTGATATGTTGTGTCGGCGTTTTTGAGCCCAAAGGGAATTGTGTTAAAACAGAAGGGGCCGTATGGCGTGATAAATGCCGTTGCGGCTTGATCAGACTCCGCCATCTTAATCTGGTGGTAACCGGAGTATGCGTCAAGGAAGAACAATGATTCGTGTCCTGTGGTAGCATCGATGATTTGATCGATGCGAGGGAGTGGGAAGGGATCCTTTGGGCAAGCCTTATTAAGGTCTTTGAAGTCAACACATAGGCGCTAGGATTTGTCCTTCTTTGGTACCATCACCAGGTTTGCTAGCTAATCTGGATGTTTTATTTCTTTAATAAATCTGGCTTCCAGTAGCTTGGCCAGCTCCTCTCCCATGGCTTGTCGCTTAGGTTCAGATAAACGCCGAAGAGTCTGCTTGACCGGCTTGAATCCTTTTACAATATTAAGGTTATGCTCGGCTAATCTGCGTGGGATTCCTGGCATGTCTGAAGGAAGCCAGGCGAATATATCCCAATTATCACGCAGAAACTCCCGTAGTGCGGCGTCTACAACGGGGTCTAACTGTGCCCCAATGGATGTTGTTTTTGTAGGGTCCATTGGATGGACATGGAATTTAACTATTTTGTCTGCTGGTTTAACGAAGGTGGACTTGGGTCTTTTTTCTAGTATCACGTCGTCCCTGTCCACTTCATCCGCTTCAAGGGCTTCAGATAATGCCTCGAGGGCTAGTGCGGCTGTTTTGTTCTTGGCGCGGAGTGCTATGTCCCGATCACTATCTAGAGTGATGATTCCATTGGGTCCGAGCGTTTTCAACTTCATGTACCCGCAATGGGGTATGGCTAGAAAAATCGTGAATGCCTCCCTCCCTAGAAGGGCGTGGTATCCGCTACTAAACGGGGCCACTTGGAATGTAATTTCTTCAGACCTGTAATTCTCCGGAGTGCCGAATACCACATCGAGTGTGATTTTCCCAGCGCAACGTACCTCCCGACTAGGGATGATTCATCGGAAGGTTGTACTGCTTTCTCAATATAGTTGCTGTCTATTTCCATTTTTTAGAGAGTTTCCTCATAAATGAGGTTTAATCCATTGCCGCCGTCCATGAGCACCTTAGTGAGGCGAAAGTCGTCCACAATTGGACTGAGGACCAAAGCGGCTGGTGCTCGGGCTGTTCGGAATTTAGGTTCGTCACTGGCATTGAAGGTGATAGCCGTGTCACTCCATGGATTTATTGCTGCAAGTGGCAGACTTCGGCAAGGCTACAGAGTGCTCGCTTACGCCTATTATTTGAGGCGAAGGTCTCGAAGACCGTTAATACTATATTGTTATCCGTGGGAAGGTGCTCTGAGGTATTTTGGGTGAGAAGATCCTCTAAGGTTGTGTGTTGATATGGTATCCACTGTACTATGGATTTTGCATGGCCCGTTAAGCCATCCCTCCAATACAGTTCCACGCCCTGTAGTGGGCTTTTGCTTCTTTGTAATTGAGTTGGGCAACTTATGAGAGTGCACCCTTTTAGTTCGGACTGGGGGTTTTGTCAGAGCCGGATTATCCCAAAATTGCGTCTGGGTTTTCCAGGCACTTTCCATCACATAGTATTTCCGTACTATGGCTGCCAAGTCAGCGAAGTGTGCTATGTCACGGCGACTTATGGCGTTGAGGACTCCCTTGTCCATGCAATTGTTGCAAAAGAATGAAATTGCATCTTCCCCGTGACAGTCCTTGACCTTGTTCATTACAAGGAGGAATCTGGCCCAATAGTGATGTACTGTCTCTTGGGGCGCTTGTCTAATGTGGAAAGATCGTTTGTATTTGGGTGGGTGGGTGGATTTAAGTCCAGACCTTGACCCAATCTGTGATCCCGGGGTAGGGGAGTTTCCAATCTTGGAAGTTCGGGCTCCGGGATGTGGCCCTGTGGGTTCGGTATGTGGCCTGATTCTGGATTCAGGATTAGGGCGGTGTCCTCCCGTGAGCGAGTATCCGTCTCAGGGAGCTCGGGAATCCGGACATAGTTCGTCCTCAGGATAGAGGGAGAATCACATCATTGCTCCTCCACCACCGCTATCTGATGGGTGATCGGCGGAGAGTTAATCTCCCTTTGCTCGGGTTTAAGCCCGATCCGATCGTAGTCCGTAGTGACTCCCAGAGCGGCGATGCAATCCAAGAGCTCGTTCAAAGAGGAGAGCTCCATTGTATCCATCTTCTCGGCAAATTTTGAGCCGATTTGGAGGCTATTTTCGATGACCCGAGAAGTCATCGTTGGCGCCGCGGCCGAGTGGGCGGTCATGACGAAGCCGCCTAGTCGGAGAGTTTGGCCTACAGCCAGGGATCCCCCAGAGGTGATGTTGTTCTTGACAACGAGGCGAGCCATCCTCCTTATGAGGACGACACAGTGGAACTCTCAATGAAAGCACCAATGTCGGTGTCAAAACCGGCGAATCTCGGGTAGGGGGTCCCAAACTGTGCGTCTAAGGCGGATGCTAACAGGAGGCAGGGGACACGATGTTTACCCAGGTCCGGGCCCTCTTGATGGAGGTAATACCCTATGTCCTGCTTGATTGGTCTTGATGATATGAGTGTTACAAGAGTTGATCTACCACGAGATTAAAGAGCCTAAACCCTAGAAGCTAGCCTATGGTATGATTGTATGATGTCCTACGGACTAAAACCCTCCAGTTTATATAGACACCGAAGGGGGATAGGGTTATACAAGGTCGGTTACAAAGGAGGAGATATACATATCCGTATTGCCTAGCTTGCCTTCCACGCCAAGTAGTGTCCTATCCGGACACGAGACGAAGTCTTCAACCATGTATCTTCATAGTCCAACAGTCCGGCCAAAGGATATAGTCCGGCTGTCCAGAGACCCCCTAATCCAGGACTCCCTCACTCACATTGGGCCAAGCCAAGCTGGCGCAGGGGAGGCCGGCCAGTTGAAGGGGAAGCAAAGATGGGCACTGTTCCACGGCTAGAGTGGAGGCTGGCCCACCTGGCACTGGAAGGCCTGCTGGCGAGGTTAACACGGTGGTTGTGTGTGTGCTCGCACGCACGCACAGACGGCGAAGGGCGCTACGGCGGTGGTTGTCCGGCGAGGACGGCGACGGGGCAAGGTGGGCAAGGACGAGAACGAGTGGATCCGGACGGGATCCGCCTGATCCGTCCGTTTTTGGTGGCGGTGGTGGAGACCCGGTGATGGCGAGCTCGACTCGCGCTCATCAATGGCGGCGGTGGCTCCTGTAGAACAGGAGAGAGGGAGATGTGAGAGGATGGAGGAGAAGAAGACAGGTAGGGGAAGTAGAAGTAGGGTGGCGGGGTCTGGCCTGGGAGATCTCCGGTGACGGCTCCGGCAAGGCCGCCGGTGAGGACGGGGACGGGCGGCACCAGGAGATCGATCGGGAGCTCCTCTCCTCGATCCAACTCGGGGCAGGAGGAACGGCGAAGGGGAGGCTTCCTTTGATAGCTAGGGCTAGGGTTTGAGGGGTTAGGAGGGGTTTTCGGACCGTGCGATCACCATCGGAAGGCTCCGGACGCGAGAAGGGGTAGGTAGGCTGCCGGTGAGGATAGTGGGTTGTGTAGAGAGGAGGTGTTCTGCGAGAGAAGAGGAGGAATGCAGCTCGGCGGCTGTTTTCGGAGACCGAAAGATAGACCGGCTATACTGCCGCTATAGTTATCCGTTGGGGCATCAAACGAACTCCGAATGCGATGAAACTTGGCAGGAGGTGTACCTACACTATAACAAGACCGCACGCCAAATCTCATCCCATTCCGAGAACATTTTGTGGCCACTTATAAAATAATATTTTGGACATGCCGCGGGAGCATGCGAGTGTGTCTGGTCTCAGAACGGACAACGGAAGGAACTGGGGAAAACCGGACGGATGCAAGTTTCGAAAACATGCATATGCAATGCGGATGATGACATGGAAAGATGCAACAAGCAAGAAAAGGCAAGGCAACAACAGCGAATAACTGGAAGACACCTGGTGCAACGGTCTCGAGGCGTTACAACACTCCACCACTACAAGAGGATCTCGTCCCGAGATATAAGGATGGCACCAGAGAGAAACAGAAGAGGAAGGGAAGAAGTAAAACTATGTTGCTTGTTTGACAAATGAGTGAAACAAAGAACCTTGAGAGGTTGAACAAATTGAAAGAAAGAATACAACGAAGTTGAACAAAGTTGAAAACACTTCATTAGAACAGAGGAACAAGGAACATTACAAGAACCTTGTAAGTTGAAAGACATAAGAAAATGGATGCAATGGACAAGTCGTACATGCAAGCACTCTGGTAGAAATGAGATGTACAAGGAATGATAAAGATCAATTACGACAACACTCCGGTTGGAAAAGGAAGGTAAAGAATATGAACTTGGCAAAATGAAAGCACTTGGATGAGAGTTCGGTTAGAAGAGGAATGATAGACATGACACTCCTGTTAAACAAGGTAGATAAGGAATAAGAATGATATAATTTGGGTAGCACTTCCACTGTAAATGGAAGGAATTGAACATGATCTTGACAAAACAAGATGATGGGTCGAAGAGAGCAACATCACAATGCCTCTGGAACAAATGTAAGAATGGAATCAAAGGAACGGAGGAGAAAACAACATCTTCTACCTCAAATGAGCTCGAAAAAGCATCTTTATGAGAAGGGTCGAACGGATTTGTTGGAAAACCAACAACGAAAAGAGTAAGCTTGTTGTGGGCTTATGGAAAACATCTCGAAATCTTGAGGTGAAATTCTGCCACTAACAAAAAACAATAGATTGGATTGATATGAACAAGGAGACGAGAAACTTATTTCACTGAGAGAATAAATGAAGAACTTGGGTCATTTATGAGCACCATAAATAGCAACAATCCCTAGGGAAAGCTTTAGGTGAAATATAACCCAATCTAACTCTATTGAAGAGATTGATTGGTTGAAAAGATGTGTTGAGCGAAGAGAAAATGTTGGATTTAGATATGTCACTCTTGAAAACTTGTGAATCATGAAAAACGAAGGGAAATTGTCAAGAGTGACATAACACCACCTCAACTGATAAGGTAGACATAATTGCACTTCAGAATGCAAAATGAAGAATGCTTGACCTCCTCGAAACAAAACATGTGTTGAGCACCATGTTTATATTTGAGTATAGCTTGGTGGATCATAACTTCGAGAGAAATCTTGAAGAACAATTGAAGAATGAAAATAATCCTTGACGAACGACCATGTAGAACCTCCATGAAGAACTCCGGTAATAAAAGAATGATCAAACAAAAGGGAAAGTAGAAAAGAACTTTGGGAGAAGCCTTGCAATTATTAGATGAAGATTTGAAATGATATAATTGAAATAACTTGGAGCTCCATAAAAGAAATATGAACAACTCTGAAAGAAGAAATTAGAACCCTTGGATGAAACAATAATAAGAATTACGTTATGCGTATCCTTCATTAGTTAAATTGATGACAAACAACGGATTTGGCATACTACTTATTCTCGTAGAAAGGATTAAGAGAGACATAGCGCAAACTTGAGAAAAGTCTTCAACGATCTGCCGGTAGGATTTGGAAACAATGAATGAATCTATGTGATAATGAAGGAAGATAACTCTTGAAAATGATTGAAGAAAAAGAGAACGAATCACCGTAAGAATTAGAAAGTGAATGAGGATACTTGAGAGAATTTAGATACATGAGAACGAAGATATCATGAACTGATTAGAGGATATTTGAATGATGCACCGGTACGATTTGGAGAACGAGAGCTGAAAGCTGGAATGAATAATTCTGAGATGATGGGCTCCAGAGAATCAGTCTGAAAAGACTCTTAAATTTCTCCGGATGGGTGAAAAGAATTCTCACAATCGAATACAATTATGAGAGGATGGCAACAAGTTAGAACCACACATCTTTGAGAGAACAGATAAGATTTGGAGGAAAAACTCTTCTTCGGTCTTCAAATGTTGAGAATGATGATGAGAAAGTTTTAACCGACGATGAAAGAATTTGAAAGATCTTGGAGAAAGACATATGACTAATGATAATTCATTCTTACGTCAACTTTGAAAGAATTTGAGATAGCTCCGGAAAAATTAGAAGAGTCGGGTAAGACCCTGGGGAAAAGACCTGTGGGTTAGGGCCCACTCAAAAGAAACACCTTTCAAATGATTTAGAAGAGAGATTGCACCGGTTGAATTAAATGTCTTGAATGAGATAACAACATCAAAATAGGTTGAACGAATGTTGGATGAAAAGACGAGCCTTCTGAGATATCTTCAGCACTCCAGAACAAATGAATAGCAAGAAGTGAATGATTAAGAGGTGCACCGGCATGAGAAAGCATTCGAAACAAGGAAAAGATATGATCGACAAAGCTTGGTTTGAAACCACCAGAGAAGAAAAGAGAACGAAGAATGGTAAACTTGTAGAGCATCTTCATGAGAACCACCGGGTAAGAACATTGATTGAAAAGAATGAAGAGACTTTCCATCAATAACAGGATACTTGAATAAGAAATATGAGTCCTTGTAGGAAAAGGGGTGGGAGGGTGGGGAAAAACAAAGGCAACTTGGGATGGTTGAAACAAACACCGTTGAGAAAACTGAGGGATGATCTTTGTGAATGTTGAAAATGATCGGATCCACTTGAAGAGAAACAAGCCAGTTGAAAAAGAATTGGCCTGACGATCTCGATGATCGAAAAGGATTAGCACTCCCATAGAAATATGAGAACACCATTTAGGAAAAGGTATGGATTCAACACTTGACTTCGAAGCAACTCGAATACCACAATCAAAACAAACATATGATTGAAACAAACATATGTTAGATCCCATATTGTATCTTATGTCTGTTGGAATGATATCCTACGTGATACTTGAATTCCCACTTATAAACTCCCGAAACTTTCTAGTTATGCAATCTGGTGTTGGGGATACAGGGCAACCATAATATCTCACCCAAACTAACAATCCCTACATCCAGCTGTATCCATCCTTCAACACATAACCAAGAAACCTTCCGAAATCGTGTACCTCAACCTTCGAAAAGAATCCGTTATATGAGTTATGGCAATACTCCCGAACTCCCGCACTAGTACTAGCTGGCGTCGAGGTTATCTCACCAACAACTACATAAAAGAGATTTTCGATGTCGGCGAACTCAGGTATTCCAGAACTACAACGATAAAATTGTGACGACAACACCTTGGAGCTCAACTCCCCAGGACACTACCACAACCCCTAAATGTCAGGAGGCACCAAGAACAATGTTCTCATCACAAGACTATTGGAACGATTCCAAGATACCCGCGTGATCCTAATTTTTTTGTGAAATTTTAGGAGAGAAAAGTCAAAACTTCTACATCAGGAGGCCTCACCAGAGCGACAAGGGGATTGAGGAGTAAAAAGAATCCTACTCTCCGATATATATATAATCCTAAGACTCAAAACATTTTGCTCTAGACTCAACAACGTCAGCGATTCGATCAAGCAGGGGGCTCCTAAGTCGGGGATGGCTCTGATTACCATCTTATAACACCCACGATGCGGCTATATCTCCCATGTGTCGAGGCACGACTTAGAGGCATAACCACATTGTGGTTTAGTCGCAAGAGGGGTAATCTTCACACAATCCCATGTAAATGAATAATAAAGGGATAAGGAGTTGGTTTACAAGCGCCACTTCACACGAATAACAAGTCAAACATACATCATCCATAGTACAATCAAGGTCCGACTACGGAACCAAAATCAAAGAAGACAACCCCAAATGCTAGATCCCAAATTGTCCCAATTGGGCTCCACTACCGATCAACCGGAAAAGACACATAACAATGATCAAGATCTTCATTGAGCTCCCACTTTAGCTCGGTTGCGTCACCTGCACTGGTATCATCGGTACCTGCAACTGTTTGGAAGTATCTGTGAGTCACGAGGACTCAACAATCTCACACCAGTGAGATCAAGACTATTTAAGCTTATGGATAGGATAAGGTAATGAGGTGGAGCTGCAGCAACACCTAAGCAAATATGCTGGCTAACATACGCAAATAGGAGCGAGAAGAGAAGCTAGAAGTGATCAAGGAGTGATCCTGAAACTACTTACGCACAACCATAACACAAGAACTGTGTTCACTTCCCGGGCTCTGCCGAAAAGAGACCATCACGGCTACGCATGCGGTTGATCCATTTTAATTAAGTCAAGTGTCAGGTTCTCTACAACCGGACATTAACAAATTCCCATCTGCCAAATAACCGCGGGCACGGCTCTCGAAAGTTTATACCCTGCAGGGGTGTCCAACTTAGCCCATCACAAGATCTCACGGTCAACGAAGGATATTCCTTCTCCCGGGAAGACCCGATCAGTCTTGGGTTCCCAGTTACAAGACATTTTGACAATGGTAAAACAAGACCAGCAAAGCCGCCCAACGTGCCGACAATCCCGATAGGAATCGCAAGTATCTCATTATCAGGGCACACCGGATGATACATACTACGAGTAAAACCAGCCCTCAAGTTTCCCCGAGGTGGCCCCGCAGTCTACTCGGTTCGGACCAACACTTAGGGAAGAACTGGCCCGAGGTGGTTAAAATAAGGATGACCCTCGGGTTGGCCGACACAAGGGAAGGGTAATAGGTTGTTAGGCAAATGTAAAACCAAGGTTGGGCCTTGCTGGAGGAGTTTTATTCAAAGTGAACTATCAAGGGGTTCCCATAACACCCAACCACATATGGAACGCAAAATCAAGGAACATAACACCGGTATGACGGAAACAAAGGCGGCAAGAGTGGAACAAAACACCAGGCATAAGGCCGAGCCTTCCACCCGTTACCAAGTATATAGGTGCATTAATTAACATAAGAGATATTGTGATATCCCAACATATCCATGTTCCAACATGGAACAAACTTCAACTTCACCTGCAACTAGCAACGCTATAAGAGGGGCTAAGCAAAAGCGGTAACTTAGCCAAACAACGGTTTGCTAGGAAGCTGGGTGAGAGGCTTGACATGGCAATATGGAAGGCATTGTGAACAAGTGGTAGGTAGCACGACATAGCGATAGAATGAACAACTAGAAAGCAAAGATAGAAGTGATTTCGAGGGTATGGTCATCTTGCCTGTGATCCCGCAAGGAATAAGAATGAGTCCACAAAGAAGGCAAACAGACGTAGTCGAACGAATCCTCACAACTCCGGAACGAAACCGAAGCTAACGAGGGAAGCAACCCGGAAAGAAGCAAGCCCATTGGATGAGTGACACATGTGCCAATGCGAAGCTGACACGCGGTTCCTTCAGCCAATGAGAATTTTACACGTGGAAAATCATCACTGGTCGTGGCTATTAGCGGGTTATCGGATCCAAAACCGGACCCAATAGCTTTACGGTGACCCATTACGGTGGATGCCACATTCGGTCACCCTTGACGAAAGCACTTCTATGACGCGCGATTTACCGTCATGGAAGTGGACACTTCCGTGATGATAATTTTGGTAATGTCATGGAACACTTCTATGATAACACAGGTACGACTATCTTGATTCTGTCATAAAATTGTAATGGATGTACATGCATGATAGAAAATGTGACCTACTGTGAGAAACACGTATCATCACGAAAGTATATTTTTTTGTAGTGTAGGTATTGAGAGTGCAACTCACTCCAATGGATTGCTCCAAATGATCTACATCAACATTGAGCATCCACATCTTCAACATCTACATGAAGTCATCATCGACAAAACCCAAGGTTAATTCATCCCTCTTAGGGGGGATATCACATCTAGGGGAGCTTTACTCTAAGAATTGAGATAAAGCAACTCTAATGATGTGAACACAACAATGCTTTATGTAAAAGTGGTAACCCCACTTGTGTGTAAATGATGAGTATGACCTATGACCAAATGTTCTCATTTGACTCCACAGTCAATATACTCATATAGAGATGACCTAGTCAACGCCAATTGTTTGATAGATGCTAAAATGTTTGTGCATGCTTCGCCACATATTTCATTTGCTATCTTATTGCATGAGCTTGTTGATTGCATATTTTTGTCATTCAAGAATATCCATTTGTATCTATTATTGTTTTGTGTTTTCCTTTTACCAAATGGATGGACAAGAATGCCTAAGAACTTCCTCTAGCTATCTGTGAATTTCTCTTCTCAAACTCTATTCATGCTACATCACAAAGTTTGATCAAGTAAAATTCAAACCCTCTAGAGGAGCACTTGGAGTCACAGATTCGTCATAGACTTAAACTTCCAAAACCTCTCTGTGTATTTCGGTCTGACCGATTCATTCCTTTCGGTCATACCGAGTTCATTGAGTTGATAGGGTTTTCAATCTCGGTGCAACCAATTTAAACAATTCGATCACATCGAGTTGTAGTAACTACTTGTGATTCTTCATCTCGGTGCCACCGAGTCGTTCCACTCAGTCACACCGACAAGATCAGGATATATATAATCACAGGACAAATTTTGGAAATTCCACCGAAACTTTCCGCCTGCGCATGTCCTCCTCTACCGACTCAGGTCTCTGGATCATCTGCTCATCACCAGCGACCTTTCGCCGCTGGTCTCCGCCGCCGTCAATGGGAATCTTCACCGTCGTTGCTGTCATAGCAACTCATCGCCAAGTTAGGGTATGAGTTTGATTCTTTGTGCAATCTTTACCTCCGATTCTTAGCACAAAGTCAATGCCATGATTCTTAACATTTATGAAATCAATCTATCTTGCAAAAACTTCTTTAGATTAGTTTTGATTCGAAAATTTAGGGTTAGGTTTCCGCCGAACTCATCTCGAACAACCGAGTTGTAGAAATCCGTCCCACCAATTTGGCTTAGGCCATTGCACTTGTAACTTTCGGTTTGACCGAAACTTTTAAATCATTGTGACTGAGTTTGATTCTCAGTGAAACCCTAGCAATCTCGCATTCACCGAACTGTGTCTCGGTCTAACCGAGTCTACTACTTCAGACTCCAATATTGCTTTGGTGGCACCGAGTTTAACAAATTGGTAGCTCTGAAATGCTTTTTGTGGAAAACCAAAACTAAGTTTTTTGACTCAATTGTTTTGCAAAATCTTTGCACTTTGTGATTCTCATCGACTCTGTCTCAACTACATCTATTCACAGGGTCACCTTTTAGTTTGTAGTGTCAGAAATGTCTGATTAGAGTGACAGCCAAAACAAGCTGTTAAGGAGGAGGTCAGCTCTAAGAAGAAAGTGATCAAGAAGGAATTTGGGACAACAACTTCAACCAAGCTTGGTATGCACAAGAAGGCTGCTGCCAAGAGAGTTCCCATGTCTAAGGCCAGAGCCTCAACTCTTGAAGTCTCCAAATGAACCGAAGAAGAGGCTACTGGTGAAGGGAAGGGCCAAGAAAACTATGTCAAGAGTTATTGGAAAGCCCTCAATGATGATCCAATCAGATGAGGAAGAGGAAGAAGAGGATGCTGCACCAGCATCAAGGACTCAGAAGCTGATGGGGATGCCATCAAGTCCGGGGTTGCTCCTTCAAAGCCCAAGACTGCCCCAAAGCTACTGCTCCAGCCACCAAGTCTGCACCCAAGAGATACACGATGAATATATCAGCTGTTGAGAAGCACAAGGCCCAAGTGCCTGAAATAGAAGAATTAGAAGATGAAGCCCAAGTGCTCAGAAAGTTGAATCCCAAGATCCCTGATCATGATGACAATCACCTAGTGGCGGAAAACATGAAGGAGAGACAGGATGCAGGTCTCAGATTATGGAGACAATCAGAATCTTATGCTGTGAGGAGAAGGACTGTTGTGGACTACAGATTTCACACCAAGGATCAACAAGACTTCTATGAGACAATCCTTCTAGATAAGAAGCCCATAGTGTGTGACATCAAGTGGGTTGATTGGAAGTACATCGACAACAATGAAGACCACTTCCATGGATTACATGAAAGCTTCAGACTCAATGGAGTAGACACCTTTGTGGGTCAGAAGTTGACCAAGTGGAATGATGAGCTCATTATGCAGTTCTATTCAACAGCTCACTTCTACCCTGATGGAAGGATTGTATGGATGACTGAAGGAACAATATATCAGTCTACTGCTGCTGAGTTATAAATGCCCGTGAAGAGCATGAGGATGACATTGATGTCTATGCTAAACCTAGGAAGGGTCACAACTCCATGGCAAACATGTACAAGGAGATACCTGACATTGCCTTGGAGACGCACAAGCTAGGCTCAGTGTATTATCTGTTGTCTGGACTGGCCACCATGAACACCATTTTGAGGCACACCTTGCTTCCCAAATAAGGAGATCACAGGATGATCAGTGCCCACTCCATAAACTTTCTTCAGATGTTTGATGTGCCCCAGAAATTCAAAGTGATGAGTTTGATTGTTGAAACCATCAAGAGAACTGCAGTAGACCAAAAGAGATCATGTGGGTATGGTCCACACATTCAGATGCTCATCAAATCCAAGATGGGAAAAGGCATGTATCTCTTGGATAAAGAGCACCTTCCCTTGATGCCTGATCATGAGGACAACACAGTTGTTATGGATGCTTCAGATCCTACATCCGTAGAGGCTCAAGAGAAGAGGGACAAAGAAAAAGCACAGAAGGCAGCGTAGATGCCAAGTGCTGAAGAGGCTTCACGTGTTTTTCTAAAGTCAAGACAAGACCAACTTGGCTATATTACTCAAGACACTTTGAGGATTGAGAAAGGTTTGTCCAACCTAACCCAAAATCAAGAGAGTCTTGAGAGAATCTTTGAGACCAAACTTCATTACTTGGATGTTAAGGTGATAGAGATTCAGACTTCTGTGGAGAAGATCCAAGAAGAGCTTGAGGATAGGAGTTACAAGACCACCACTGATGCATATCAAAGGGTGCCAAGAAGGCAGAGGTCTGCAGCAGTGCCAGTGACAGATGCTAGAGCTACAATTTCAGCACCTGCAGCCACAACTTCAGTTGCCCCTCTGGTTGCAACTCCACTAGCTCCTACTACCTCTACAGATGCATTTGTTGTAGGACTCCTCTCCACGCCACCTCCTGAAGATCGAGCTTAGAGAGCCGCATAGCACTATGCATTTTCCAGCTTTTTGGTAACTTGTTGCCAAAGGGGGAGAAAGTGTATAGATCATAGGGCTTTGAGAGAGAGAGAGCTTTGATTCTTTTTGCTATATCTTTTACTACTTGTTTGCTACTTATTTGTTTGCTTGCTTGGATGATACTTTATGTGTGTGAGAGATACTTGTATGGTCAGGTGTTTCATCATATCATACTTTAATGTTTGTGCTTTGGATGATGATATTACCTATCTCTCATGTATGATCATTCACTTTGTCTTGGTGACGAGTGTTTATTTCATACTCTATAATTTTTAACGCTCCAGCAAGATGTATGTGACATGGAAGAGTAACCCATGATCCTAATCGATTGTTCATTTGCATTCAAACGCAAATTTTAAATAATGCACAAATTTAGGGGGAGCTCTTGCTTATCACATACTTCTCAAAGTGAAGGTATATTTCATTCTTATTATCATTTCTCAAAGCTTTGATCTATATGTTGTCATCAATTACCAAAAAGGAGGAGATTGAAAGTGCAACTAATCCCTGGGTGGTTTTGGTAATTATTAACAACATAGAGCTCATTGAACTAATATCCGTTCAAGATAATCTTTCTAGAAAGTTCAATGATTGGCATGGCATGGACTAGATATGTGGACCCCTCAAAATGCTAAGGACACATATTTGCACAAGCTCAAGACTCTACATTTTCATTTTAGTGATCCAAGATCACATTGAGTCCATAGGAAAAGCCAATACTATTAATAGGGGATGAGGTGTTGCTTAATGGCTTGCTTGCTCAAAATGCATAGTGATATGCTCCAAAAGCCCTCAACCACTTCCCCATATCCACATATGTCCCCAACCTAAAGTCAAACTCGGCCCCACCAATTTTATCTATCTGGCGCCACCAAGTGCATTTGACATAGCCATAGCTAGAAACCCTAATCAGTTCAGTCTCACCGAGATGGGATTGCAAACTCTCTGTTTCCCTTCGTAATGTTTTGGTCTAACCGAGATGAGTGACCGGTCCCACCGAGTTCGCAATGCAAACTCTCTGTTTCCTTTTCGTAATGTTTTGGTCTGACCGAAATGAGCGATCGGTCCCACCGAGTTTGCCTGACCAACTCTCTGTTTGCCTATTACAGAAATCGGTCTCACCGAGATTACATTATGCCCTAACCCTAACACAATCGGTCCCACCGAGTTGATCGTGTTGGTCCCACCAAAAGTCTAAAATTCACATTTTGAACTGAATCAGTCTGACTGAGTTTCATTATTCGGTCCCACCGAGTTTGGTAAATTTGTGTGTAACGGTTAGATTTTGTGTGGAGGCTATATATACCCCTCCAACCTTCCTCCATTCGGGGTGAGAGCCATTAGGACGTGCCTACACTTCCACTACTCATTTTCTAAGAGAGAACCACCTACTCATGTGTTGAGACCAAGATATTCCAATCCAACCACAAGAATCTTGATCTCTAGCCTTCTCCAAGTTGCTTTCCACACAAATCATCTTTCCAGCATATCCAAATCTGTTAGAGAGAGTTGAGTGTTGCAGAGACTGTCATTTGAATCACAAGAGCAAGGAGATCATCATCAACACACCATCTATTTCCTTTTGGAGAGTTGTGTCTCCTAGATTGGTTAGGTGTCACTTGGAAGCCTCCGTCAAGATTGTGGAGTTGAACCAAGGAGTTTGTAAGGGCAAGGAGATCGCCAACTTCGTGAAGATCTACCCAAGTGAGGCAAGTCCTTGATGGGTGACGCCAT
The DNA here is from genome assembly GCF_002162155.2 of Triticum dicoccoides. Taxonomy (NCBI): domain Eukaryota; kingdom Viridiplantae; phylum Streptophyta; class Magnoliopsida; order Poales; family Poaceae; genus Triticum; species Triticum dicoccoides. The sequence goes on along the minus strand of NC_041386.1, from coordinate 389,241,944 downwards.
GGTGGGATAGACAAGGTTGCTTCTTTGTGGACCCTTCGTGGGTGGAGCCCTCCGTGGACTCATGCAGCCATTACCCTTCATGGGTTGAAGTCTCCATCAACGTGGAAGTACGATAGCACCACCTATCAGAACCACGCCAAAAATCTCCATGTCTACATTACGTTTGCTCCCCTCAAACTCCTACCCTTTACCTTCATATGCAATGATTTACATTCCATTGCTATACTCTTAGAATTGCATGTGTAGGTTGATTGCTTGGCTTGTGATAAGTTGCTAAAATCTGCCAATATTTAAAATTGGGAAAAGGCTAGATTTTTATTTGGTCAATTAGTCTAATCACCCCCTCTAGACATACGTTCAATCCTACAACGTCCCTGTCTGCCACCATCATCGAGGAGAAGTACAACACGGGAGGTTGCCACCAATTGTATCCCAAGAAGGCTATCGCCGAGGTGACGCCGACAAAAACAGTCGGTGTCTTGCACGATTCTTCTTCAGCCAGATGCTGGAGGCGGAGAAAGAGATCGGCCGGCGACCATTTAGATTATGTATATTAATTCTACCTTTAGCTTCGTACTAGCACAAGTTATTTAATGTAACTGAAATGAAATCTGTCATGTTTATATGAAATCCAACCGTGTTTGTGCGAATTTGCGTTCATGTTCGCGCTCTCAGGCGACCGCTGTCCGTCGTTGGACTGGGATGACGGACTGTGTCTCTGACAACCCCACAAAGTATGTCACCACGTTTGTGATGGCCAGGACTCGACAAAAGGATGACGTCCTTCATTCCGCGGGTTATGGCCATTAACACGCGCTCATCTAGACGGCTCGATAGCTCATGAAGCAGTAGGAACAACATTGCTTGTGCCGTCTAGTACTCCATTGCAGTCATAGTTGCTGCATGCGCAACTCGGGTTGCAGTTGCAGGTGAGCACGGCGATGCTGCGTCGCCATCCATCAATATTTGCTGGTATGAGGATGACATCACCATGTACATCCTATTTGTACTAAAAATCATGAATGAAGAGTATAAACCTGTTTACGTACAACCTGAGTGGATTGCTCCTGTGGTCATCGCACATGTAGTGTCATGCAAAGCTTCATTTATTAGGTTATAGAGTCATTTTGTTTTGGTATGTGTGATGTTACTCAAAGAATGAGTAACTAGCTCTAAATTACTCAATTTACCTCTATCCTCCTTAACTAGTTGCCACATAGCCGAATTTGCTGAGTTGGACCCAATTTTACTCTTGAAGTTACTCCCACTATGGTTAGTCTTAGGCCCTGTTCGGTTCAACCTCCTCCCAAGGGGTTTGGAGAGGAATGGAGAGGCATTTAGCTCGTACATGATTTAACCCCCACGATCCCTGTTAATCCCCGTTATAACCCCTTGAACCACACATGCCCTTAAGGTTAAAAATGACTGGATTACGCAGGATAGGGTACAAACTTCAGGGATTTAAAGTTGATGGTTTGTTTCCGACTAGCTCTATAACCTCAAGGTTTATAAATCGCACTTCACTCTCCCCTCACGCACATGCACGGGTACACTCACAGTGGAGCGCATTTGCACACGAATAGGCAGGTAACGTGACAATTTGAGACATCTAGTCGTCCACTTAATGTGGGGTCTGGGACCAAATGTCACGCATACCAAGTGTGACCTGAACACGGTGGCGCGGTTATTGATCCAGTTTATTTGTACTCGTACGTTAAATGAAAAGATGGCTCCGCGCGTATTCAATTTAAAACGATCGCTACAGAGAGAAAAACAATTACTACTCCACCAGTCCACTTCGGGACTTGCTTGCTAGGGTTACTCTCTTCTTCTCACTCTCTCACCCTCTCTAGATCTAAACAAGATGGTGGTGCCCACTCTCTTTGTTTCTCTCTCTTCTCTCTGATTGATACAGGTCCGGTCGGGTACCTTCTGCTGGTGGTCACCGGTGGCGAGGAAGGAAGTCGACACACGCCGTTTTCTCTAACCCAGCGCCAGCGTGGGAGGTCCTCCTCACCCTTGCTCCCCACTATCTATAAGTGGCAGATCCCGCCGCCTGCCTCGCCACATCCTGCCGATCGGAGGTATAACTTATTTTAGAACCGGCCTTGTTCTAATGGCCCAGCTCCCCACGTCACTACATCCCTTTTTTGATCAAGTTAGGATTTCTCCCCATGTCTCTACATCCTCCATGTGTATATTCTTCTAGTATTACAAAGCTCCCCATGTAGCTTGCTCAGTCGGCTTGTCCAACACTCGAACACCACCTAAATTTTTACTATTATAGGAAAAAAGGTGCTGGGGATACTGGCTAAGGAACCAGTTTCTTGGTTGGAAAGGGAAATAAAGATGCTGTCCTGACTGGTCTCTTGGTTGAAAAAGGACAGAAAGTGGGGGATGTTGAGTCACAACCGTGAATGAGCAAGTCTAGATTTCTTGTGGTCACATGGAAAATGTCACTAACGAGAACAAAAATGCACAAATGCAGACATGCTTTGCATGTTTGGCGCACTCGGTAACATCTCTGCCGCACCACTTTATGCCTCGGTGGATGTAAAACATGCTTGTGCCTCACCTGTCCCTATGCCCTTACTGCTGTTGTTAATCTAACATCACAGGTAAAATGAAACAATGCCACTGTTAATGTGATGTCCCTATTAAGTGATGTTGTTGTCAATCTATATCCATTATTAAAATGAATCAATGCCACCACCGTTTTATGAAATGCTTTTGTCTTTCTTTACTTCTCATAAAGAGTGGTTTGGGCCGTTACACTAAACTCTGACACCGGTAACATAGCTGCATCTCTGTTCAACCGCATAAAATTTAATTGCATAATGGTTGACACGAGGATCTGTTTCTCCTTTCCATATCACCCTTTGTTAGAACGATCGTTCATGTTAACCCTGCACGTACATACTGATCAAGTGCTACTCGCAATCTGTCATCACATAGTCATAATGCAATTGTTATGCATGTTAATGTAAGCCCCCATTAATCTAGTGCCAGTTTTGATTTGATGTGATGTCACTTCTTAGTTAATGTAAATTTTCATACTGTCACTGTAATGCCATTGATAACGTATGAGATGCCACTGTTAATCATATGCTGTTGCAAAAAATTACATTGCTTCAATAACCCTGATACATATTTGTGCAAACAGGGTTGTCTATCTCCACATATGGTGTCTATTTGTGCAAACGGAAGCACAACCCTCAATTTTAGTGGATCCTGCTATTAGCTGACCTCACGGTGCTCCAAGTATTCCTACATTCGTAACTAGGTAAAATGATCAAAGCAAGATGAAATAAGCTTATTCGTATGTTGAATTGGTGTTTGCAGTGTGGCACGAGCCTGTCATGTGTGGAGGAGCAAACTAGCGCTGCAGTCGGGCTGTCAACGCAAGATAAAAGAGATCGAGTCATTGATGGCCTGGCCGGTGAGTAGGGGTCATGCAAACAGCGGTGTATTATTTTAGTGGAACATGCACCAAAAAGATATTGGGGTTAGTCGGACAAATTTTCTACAGCCACACGGAAGGAATTGCGCTCATCAACTGCATAGAATTTCCTACGTGCCATCATAGGAGATCCCAAGGTGGAAATCAACTAACCACCTATAATAAATGCATAATCTTCCTCACGCAGGTCAGTATCCCCTTCGTCCAGATGACCGAGCTATGGACATGTGCTACTGCTTTGTGACACTATTTAAGTACATTGCTTTCCTATCTTTTCACACTCCGGACAATGAAGATGATTACAGTGGAACTGCAAAAAAATGGTCTGATGTTGAGTGATCTCTATTGCCTCCTTTGTTTTTTGCAATGTGTCAGCGTAAATGCAAGATGATCCATCAAGCTAGCTGTGGAGTTGCCAACATGCTCAAAGTGCATGCAATATGGAGCAGAAAGAAGCATGCCCAGGAAATTAATGCGTGTGTAGGGAGGCCCTTTGCTCAAGCATCAACCGTTTTTTCTTTATTTCTACACCTTCTCACAACTTTGTCTTGGTTATAGTCTTGTGAATCATTTAGATGAGTAAACATGCTGAACTTAAGTGCTTGTGACTGTTAGCTTAGTATGCATAACATATCTTGTGAAGCTTAGTTTAGTGTGAATGTTAGCGTGTCAACCTTTATAATTTATGTATATTGTGGGCATGTTATTTGACCCCTCATTTTGCCGCGCTACGACCAGTGTGAGTGGCTGCATGCAGTACACCATCCTCTAATTTGGTGGATGCCAAGCCGGCCCAAAAAGGAGCTATAGCTTTTTTAGGTTGAAAAATGTTACCGATGAGGAGCCATAATTAAGCTGGAGGCGTCTCTTTTTTTGTTTCGAATGGGCAATAAGCTAGAGAGCTGGGGAGTGTCTCTAATGAGCTGCCTCTAGTGTTAAGGCCCTCCAGTGCGAAACACGGGCAACCAACGAGGCCGATACAAAACCCTATCCATCTTAAAGCCCATTTGCTTTTGTTTTTTGTGAGGAAAAGCCCATATTTTTTGAAAAGGGGGCGATCCCAGAAAAACCCTCCTTCCTGCTCGCTTCCACTTATACTACATCTCCTTGGACTCTCCCGCTTTCGTCACCCCCAATCACCTCCACTCCCCATCTTCCTCACTCGTATAGAAAACCACCGCTCACCTCCTTCCTCACTCGTATAGAAAATGCCTGCTCCTCTTCTTCCACTCCTACAAAAAATCCCAACCATCCTTCTTCCCCACTCGCACTGCCACTAGGCTGGTCTCTCGCTACTCTACTCAAACCCGTGAGCTCGGCGTGACACCCGCAAGGAAAATGGAGTCGGCTGGCCCCAGCACCAAGAAGATGAGGCTCCCGCCACTGGCAATGCTGGTTCTAGATCCCGCACCCGGCAGCACGGGGGAAAGCGGCAGGCCCCCCACCATATCTGAGGAACCCGTAGAATCTCAGGTGGACCACATTAGTGATCTCCCAGACGTCACCCTTGGGGAGATCTCGCTTCTCCCCACAAGGGATTGCTGCCGCACCCAAGTTCTCTTAATTTGCTGGCGCCCTCTATGGCGCACCACGCCCCTTAATCACGACGGCCGTAAGCTATCTGTCGTTCATAATTTTGAACTCCTCAGATCCATCATCTCCTCCCACCAGGGCTCCATTGAACGCCTCTGCATCCCGACAGGCTACCTGCTGTCCATACCATGCATGGTGGACACCTAGCGGACATCCCCTGAACTCGAAAAACTCCAGCAGATTGAGTTCTACCATTAGCATGAAAGTTTCATACCAAGAACCGAACACCAAGAATGTGTGCCCACACCACCATTGTCCATATCATGGTTTTCCTCCTATCTCCACACCGCCACGTTCGCCCGGTGCATCTACCAGAGGAACTGGTACAAATTCTTTGACTCCCACTACTAAAAAACTTTCACTTGTGGTGGTTAATCTGTCAGGACCCCGACTCGATGCCACATAGGTCTAGCATGTAACACCTCATATCACTTTGCGGCCTCACGCACGGTATTCCCACGGGTGTCGTCTTACCTTTGCCCGGGACCGTTTGCGCCTTTTGGCACACGTATATGATAGTGTCGCTAGCATCCATATGATAAGGAGCCCGGGCTGACATGGCTAGTCGTAAACCCAAAGTGGCACAGACTTACAGGGACAGGCATCCATGACCCAGCATCAACGTGTCGGTCATCAGCAAGTGGGTCCGGGCTGTAGCACTGGGCTAGCAGGACTCCGGTAAACCGGGCTGTAGCGGGCTAACAGGACTCCGATACTCAATGCGTGACATTTCCCCGAAGGGACAGACATAGGAACGAAGGACACATGCCGGCCAGCCTAAGTGTTCCAGAGCAGTAGCAAGCTACCATGGCTCAGTGGTAACACTAGGAGACATTTCCCCGTAAGAGAGGCTACTAAAGATAAACAACTAGATAGTCAGATCCCACACATACCAAGCATTTCAATCATACACACATTATGCTCGATATGTGCAAATACAACAAGGCATCACAACATGACTCTACGACACAAGTACTTTATTTAAGGCTCAGAGAGCCATACATAACATACACATAGGTACGGGTCACACGACCCAGCGTTCAAGTCATACAGTCATACAAACCAGCAGCGGAAGTAACTTGTCTGAGTACAGACAACTAGTAAAATAAAAGAGGCTTGGAAAGCCTAGCTATACTACGTGGTCCTTCACAAGCTCAGGATCACCACCTGGGCCTTAGCCTACTCATTGATGTCAACATCTACGAAGAACCCATCAGAAGGGGTTGCAGCGTCTTCTGTAAAAAATGTAAATTATAGCAACATGAGTACAAAGGTACTCAGCAAGACTTACATCAGATCCTACATACATGCACATTATCAAGAAGGGTTGGTGGAGTTGTTGCAGCAAGCCAGCTTTGACTCTTGGCTAGGCTATCCTATGAGACTCCATTTTGAAATGGTTTTGCGCACACGAGTCCACTACTCTCCACTCCAATACACTACCGAGGATCCACCTCCGTCTTCCTACGGAAGAGCCATCCTCGGCACTCACACTTATCTTGAGGCTTTTAGTAGTTTCCATTTACTTGTCTATGAACTGTATAGGCAACCAAGTAGTCCTTTACCGCGGACACGGCTATTCGAATAGATCATGATAACCCTGCAGGGGTGTACTTCTTCATACATGTTTCCACCACTTAGCGTCTGCACACGACATGTGCTCGGCAGACTTCAAGCGAAAGCCGACGTGGGTGTAGACCACGACCTACCTAAACACCTAAGTCTCTAGTCCAGGTTTATCGCCTATCCAGGTTCCATCCGCAGGGAGTCCGGCCGAGGTTTCCCATACGGCCCCGAACGATGTGTACAGGGTTCCGTGACACCTAACGGGTGCCCGGTATTCCTGGCCACGTACCTACCGCATCACAGCCCACCCCTACGGTCAGCGTTGTCCACGGCCTCCAGTAGGCTACAAACACCAGAAACTACTTGCAACTCCTGGACAGAGAACTAGGGTGAATAAGAAGTCGAGCGGGGTCATATTTCAGGGCCCAATGCATGGTAGTAGCTGTATCTTAAATCACACATACAGATCTCAGTGCTTAAGGTCGGCTTCAATGAAACAACCCACCATGTACTCCTACATGGCCTCTCATCGATACCTTTACCAAATCGTGTTCACCACATCACTCTCATTACTGACATAATCATTTCACTCTAGCTCATCACCCAGACGAACCAGACCTGACACGACTCTAAGCATAGCAGGCATAGCAAGGTAGGAACAACACATACATATGGCTCAATCAACTCCTACACATGCTAGTGAGTTTCATCTAGTTACTGTGGCAATGACAGGTCATGCAGAGGAAGTGGGTTCAACTACCGTAGCACACAGCAGTTTGAAACGCGTTGTCTTAATGCAGTAAAAGAGAGCAGGAGCGAGAACATGGGATTGTATCGATATGATCAAATAGTTGGTTGCTTGCCTGATGGTTCGATGCACTGATATGGTTCTTCGCTAGGGTAATCACGGTACCCCTCGGGGGCAGAACCTGCCGCAAAGAACACCGATACACAACCATCACCAAACAATGTGCAACAATATGATGCATGCATGAAACATGGCAATATGAGTGTGTTGGGCTAATGCAACTAAAACCAGAAGGGTTTGAACCAATTTGAACCAAAGATTCAAATTTCAAACTCATACATGGCCCTTTAAAGTGTTTTATCTTGTTCTGCATTAAACATCAAGTTAACTTGTTTAATCATGCATGAAAATAGTACAGATGGATAGATTGGATTTTTCTGATCATTTTTCATATATAACTTGTCTGATTTGGAGTTACAGATTAAAAGTTATGAATTTTTGAAGTTTAAACTATATTCTGGAATTTCCTATATTAGAATAAATCCAGAAATTAATTTGTTGCGTCAGCCATGCGTCAGGATGACGTCAGGGTCAACGGGGACGTCCAGGTCAAACCTGACTGTGGGTCCAGGGTGTCAGGGTAATTAGATTAGTTAAAGTTTAATTAAAACTAAACCTATTTAATTAACAGGGCTGGGCCCCACCTGTCATTGACTCATCGGAGTCAACCAGGGCCCACCCGCGGTCAAACCAGGCCGGCTGCACCGGCGTTTAGCCGCCGGCGAGCCCAACGCGGCGGCGGAAGTGGTTTTGGCCGTTCCGGCAACCAAACGAGTCGCGGAGGCCATCGGGGTGGACCTGAGGAGGAGCCGCAGCTCTTGGTGGAGTCCGTTGGGGTCGGGGTGGCCGAAGTTGGCGCCGGCAACGACTTTGGCGGCCACCGGAGTTCGGCCGAAGGCGAACTTTACGCTAGAGGGGTCGGTGAGGTGCGGGGAGTAGCTGGTTAGGTGCTACGTGACGTGGTGAGCATGATGGACACCAAGTAGTGGCCGGAGGGTGACCGGGAGCACGTCGGCGACGAGCTCCGCGGCGGTGGGTGCGGTTGAGCTCCGGGAGGTCGCTACACGGCTCGGGAGCAATAAAAGAAGGGAGGGGAAGATGGTTAAGCTCACGGGGAGTTCGACGAAGCACTTGGTGCGGCCGGGGACGGGCCGGAGCGACGATGGCGTTGAAGGGGATCTCCGGCGACGGCGGTTCGGTCGAGGCCGATGCGGTGGACTCGGGCCTTGCGAGCGCTTGGGGCTCGGCTTGCTCGAAGGAGAGGAGGGTGGCGGAGCTCCTGGACACGGCGACACGGCGTGGGGTTGACGGAGGGCGTGGCTACGGCGAGGGGGTGGCGGCGATGGCGTCGGCCATGGCGGGGGAGCGCGAGAGAGAGGAGTTGGGGGAGAATGGAGGTGTCCTGGGGGTTCACGGCGCGGCGTGGAGTTCATCCATCCAGCCACGAGGCGAGGAGGTGAAGCAGGGCGACGGCCAGCTGCGTGGCGCACGCTGCGGCCGCCGTCGGGCACGTGCATGCCTGCCTGGCCGGCAAGCAGCTCGCTGGAGCGGCGCTGGGCTGGGCCGGCAGGTGGGCCGGGTGCTGGGCGCCAGGTAAGTTTTGCTATTTCTCCTTTTTTCTATTTTTTTAATACTTCTGCAACTTTGTTGAATTATTAAAAATACTTAGGCAACTCCTAAAATCACCAAACTACTCCTGGTCCATAGTTGGATTATTTCCAACATGAAACATTTTAGTTTGGAGATATTTGAGCATTTGAAATATTTTATATAATTTTAAATGCCCAATTCAAATATCTATGATTTAATTCAAAGACCCTAAGATGGCCTAGGAAAATGTGCATCACTTCTGGCAGAGGTTCTGAACCAAGACAAAAATGATGGGCATTTTAGAAGGGCATTTCAGGTTCATTGAAAAAGTTTTTAGTAAACCCTAGTTGGTTTCAGAGGGGGCTGGGGGTTCTGTCATCCCCATTTCAGGTTTCTGATGAAAGAATAGACATGATGCACACTCTAATGCATGAACTAGCTAGGGTGTGACATAATCCGTCGGAGGCCTCACTGCATGGCGTCATCCACGCCAGTTTCCCTCCCTAGAGCGCTTGCTGATTGTTTTGGGAATAGAAATCCGTATCAGTTGTCTTCAAATAAAGTTGCCTCACAATAAAAGCATTGGAATTTTTATTGAAGGATGAAAACTCATGATCGAAGATGCCCCTTCACTTGAAAGGTTGCTCCTTCATTATTTTTATATACATTCGTAAATAACTATCGTCTATGCGCCCAAACTAGAGATCTTGGGTGTAATTCGTGATCTGTTTAATGATCACAATTGGTGTTTGGCTCCACACTTATTCAGGTACCATATATTATCATCTACTCATTTGTAATCATAAGCTGCATTTTTATCTATGCACATAAGTTTTATATCAACTTGGAGTACACTTTGGGTACTAATATTATGTTATATGCTCAATAAAGAGTACCTCCATGGATAGCCTATCAGTGCTACTGGATTCTGTGAAGATCTTATATATCAGAATGTTTAGTTATGATCTGAACATAATTATTGGCTTGTTGTGATGCATTCCATGTCTGGAGAATTTCTATATAAAGGTGATGATTTCATGCACATTGAAAGCTTGTATATATTGTACTAGAATTACTTGTTCAGCTGTCGCTATTTCGGCATACTATTTTTTAGACCTTAACCGTTTTCAATCTTCATGTCTACATAGGCACTAACACATGGAGTGTCGGTGTCAAAACCGGCGGATCTCCGGTAGGGGGTCCTGAACTGTGCGTCTAGGCCGGATGGTAACAGGAGGCAGGGGACACGATGTTTTACCCGGGTTTGGGCCCTCTTGATGGAGGTAAAACCCTACATCCTTCTTGATTAATATTGATGATATGGGTAGTACAAGAGTAGATCTACCACGAGATCAGAGAGGCCAAACCCTGGAAGCTAGCCTATGGTATGATTGTTGTTGTCCTACGGACTAAAACCGTTCGGTTTATATAGACACCGGAGAGGGTTAGGGTTACACAAGGTCGGTTACAAAGGAGGAGATATAGATATACGTATTGCCTAGCTTGCCTTCCACGCCAAGTAGAGTCCCATCCGGACACGAGACGAAGTCTTCAATCTTGTATCCTCATAGTCTAACAGTCCAGCCAATGGAGATAGTCTGGCTGTCTGGAGACCCCCTAATCCAGGACTCCCTCAGTAGCCCCTGAATCAGGCTTCAATGACGATGAGTCCGGCGCGCAGTATTGTCTTCGGCATTGCAAGGCGGGTTCCTTCTCCGAATACATCACAGAAGAATTTGAATATGAGGATAGTGTCCGACCCTGCAAAATAAGTTCCACATTCCACCGTAGAGAGAATAATATTTTCGCAGATCTAATTTGCTGGCTTGTTTTGGCAGCATGACGTTATGTCATGGCCCGGTGATTATTCGAACCGTTTCTTTTAACCATCCCCGCACATAATGCGAGGCAGTTTTTTGACACGTCGTGTCAAAGCAGAGATCATGCTCCCTTATTACGGGATTCTCATTAATACGGGCATGGGTAACCCAACCGTGTCTAGGACTCCTAGATTATAGGCAAGTCCTAAACGGCTACGAAGGGGGCGCTTGATATTCACCCTCTTTATAAAGGGACAAGGTTTTCGCTTTTTTCCCTCTCGTGCTGAATCGAACCCTTCCCCTGCCTCGAGTTCTAACACCAAAAGCCCAGGTTTAGGTGCTCCGGATCTTCAATCATGTCCGGATCCAGCCTTCAAGGAGGATGGACGACCTCCTCCGTTACGAAAGAGGACATTAAGAAGTTGAGGGAGGCCAGATACCTGACCGCCGAGGTTTCGCATCGGCTGCCTGCTTGAGGGAAGATTGTCCCTACTCCTGAACCCAACGAGAACGTCTTGTTCGTCTCCCACTTCCTCCGAGGTCTAGGACTCACTCTGGATCCCTTCGTCAGGGGTTTGATGTTCTATTACGGGCTAGATTTCCTTGATCTAGCTCCGGACTCCTTTCTTCACATCTCGACATTTATTGCCGTGTGCGAGGCCTTCCTCCGCATCACCCCTCACTTCGGCTTGTGGCTCAAGACCTTTGAAGTGAAGCCGAAGATGATCGAGGGGCAACATGTAGTGTGCGGAGGTGCATCAATAGGCAAGATGGCAGGAGCTCCATGGCCGAAAGGTTCCTTCCCAGAGGTGTCTGAATTATGGCAGCGGGAGTGGTTTTATGTCACAGCTCCTAGAAGTGCCAAGTGGGCGGCTGCCCCTGCTTTTCGCTTGGGCCCCCCACCACAACTGATGTCATGGATTAGCAGAGGTCTGAGTTGGGGTCCATCCAAGGACGTGCCTATACTGCAAAGCCGCATCCGAGATCTCTTCGAGGGAGATTTTAATTTGGTTGCGGTCATACAAGTTATGCTGGTTCGTCAAGTACAGCCTTGCAAACGCCAGCCCCTTCGCTTGTGGGAGTTCAACCCAGAGGGACCACGTGCCATTCAAAGTTTCCTCGGCCTCACGCACGAGGAGATGTGCAAGTCATTCTTCGGACCTCAAGTAGTGTCCGGATATTACCGAGGACGTGGGCCTGAGAAGTAACTGCGCCGCCGAACAAGTAAGAAATCCTCTGGCCGAACACACTGTCTTTTATTCGTTACGAAGTTATTTCTAAGAGTTCGCCTTTTGACCAGGACTGGCTAACAAAGGCGAAGATGATTCGGTGTTTGGCCCCCCTCCCTGAGGGTTTGGAATATCCGGTATTGGAAAAGATGCTCGAGGTCACACCTTTCCCGGAGCCCTTGAAGGAAGATACCGGGGGGGGGGCGGATGCGGGCCCCCATCGTTGCCTGTTCCAATCGAGGGAACGAGCGTCTCCGCGAAGGAGGACAACCGGGGGAGGAAAAGGACTGCTTCTGAGGATCGGAAGCCGAAGCCTCCAAACGGGAGAAGAAGTCTCCCACAGAGGGTCCTGCCTCGGGGGGTGCTTTTGCCGCACAAAGTCCGCAGGGGGATCAGCCCTCCAACGAGTCATAAGTGATCCAAAATACTTTAATAGTAAAGGTATGTTATCTTTTTTCTGAGAAAATAACCACCGCATATATCTTGTAGTTCGGGCCTTAGCCCCTCTCAGATGAGCTCGTCTTCGGGGGATCTTCTTCCAGAGATGATGGAGAGCAAAACGCCTCCCCTGGACTCCTCCGCTCAAGAAGCAGGCAACCCCGAAGTGTCGTCATGGAGGGCCTATCCGGATCCAGTGAGGCCAGAAGATAATCCCATAGACCCCCAAAGTCCCCAGCGTCTGGCTCCCGAAGAGAGCATACAAAAGAATCCTGCACCATCTGGTGTGCGGTCGGACGTTCTGAGGGAGTTGGTGGGGCGAGCGGCCATCTCAGAATAACACCATATGCTGATGCGATGGTGATGGAGAGAATCTCGTCCGCCGAAAGCAGATTACATGAAGCTTTTTATGAGTCTACTGACAGGCTTTGAGGTACGTGAGATAATATGTGATAGTACTGCACATGTTAGGTGTGCCCTGTGTAGATAGTAGCCCCTGAGACTCTGGTTGTCGACGAGAACGGCGGTGAACAGAGGATCACAGTCCCAGGCAATAACCAGACTGCCCCTATGTGCAGGTGGTGGAAGCTCTGGTGGCTAGCTGGACTAGTGAGTTTGCCAAATTAAAACGGCAACTGGATGAGGCAGACGCCGACATCGAGCTTGTTAACAAGAGGCTTGACGAGGCACATGGTAAGTGTTATTATCTGGTGAACGCCACATAGTAAGAGCAGCATGATGCTAGTATCTTTAATATGTTGTGACTTCAGATGGAGCTGCCGCCGTGGAAACCTTGCGGGCAGAACTTGCCCGAGCCAAGGAACAAGCGAGGATTAGTAATGCGGCTGCTTTGAAGGCGGCCGAAGAGTTGAAAGCCGAGAAGGCCGCACATGGCGAGAGCAAAGAGAAGATGGCCAAGATGGCCGTAGAATTAAAAGACACCGCCGACCGTTGTCGGCTTCTTAAAAAAGAAAACCGTGCGAAGGCAACGAACCTTGAGAAGGCCACGATGGCGGGCAAAGACACCCGCTCTACTATGAGAGCGAAGAAGGAGGAGTTGCGGGAGGCCGGGGATATTGCAGCTGGGAAGCCCTTCATGCTATAGAGGAAGTTCAGAGATCCACGGTATGCCCCTTTGGATCGGCTGTGGAGTTCGGCAGATGCATATATGGACTTGGCGGCGAGCGCTGGCGATGCGGCCAAATATTTCCAAGGTCAAGGAGATCATGGGGTGGACAAGCTGTTCTAGTCGCAATTCAACGTTCCAGAGCGTCTGCTTCCTTTGACTGATCAGCTAGCCGAATGGGCCGAACTAAATAGGTTGTCTAGACTCGCCATGAGGTCTGTCATGGATCAGCTATGGCCGGAAAGGCCAAAGCCGAATAGCATTTTAGCTTAGTGCAGCAGGTCCTTGGTGCGGTGCCACGCATTGATGCGATGAAGACGTCGGCGTGCATAGAAGGCTCGCGGATGGCCCTTGCCCGTGTGAAAGCATACTGGGCAGAGATGGATGCTACCACTATTCTGGCGCAGTGTTCGGCCATAGGCCGAGTGGCTGCCGAGCACTATTTCGAGGAGGTTCTCGTGGGTGCTTGTTTGATAGAGGCCCAATGCTCGAAGAATATTATGTTTGAGTGACATGTATTCCCATTGTAAACACAATGTTTTTTTGAAATTTTATAAGGTTGTGTTTATACCTTTGCCTAAAAGTAATATGATGCCTCCTGTGCGGCCGTTTATGTATACATGTGTATAACCTAAAAGATTGCAGTTGTCGGCTTCAGCCCCCACGCATATAATGCGGAGGTGCTCGCAAAAAACGCGTGTTCACACTTAACCAAACGTCTTGGTCCTATTAAGGAGGTGATAGCGCAGCGAACGAGGCAATCGGACTATAATGCTTTAACACTTTCACTTGGCCATAGGAGTTCGATAGTGGGGCTACTGATAGCCCCTGGTGGCTCCGCACTCTCCCGATCTCAGGGTGCGTACATGCCTGGCCGGGAAACGACCCTTCGTTAAGGCGGAGGAATTCTAACATCCCTATAGGTCATCGAGTGGTTGACCAGTCTCACACTATATCATGACAGTCACTTTTCGGCTTTCTCTACTGAGGTGCTCGTCCAAATGAACCAGGGCACAATCGTAGTAGTTCTCCTGGTGCTGCCTTAGCTGGTAAAGTGAAACGTAAGGCACCAAAACACAGGAGCCGGGCAAACCCAATATTTGACCAAAGTCAATGATTTAGAGCTGATGCATATAAGGCCAAACTCGCGACTCCGAACACTCCCTAAGGTATTTGGTCTTTATGGTATAAACCGGGCATAAATAGTGGCCTTTGTAGGAAGCCCCTTGTGTCCAGGTACGTGCATTATTCTGGCGTGGCCACATGCCAAGACGTCAGCATCCTTCTCAACTGTGCTGAGAATTCGGTGGATATGTATCAACAAGAGACAGTAAAAAAGTTTTACGCACGGTCTTAATCTAAAAAGAATCCTTGGAGCGGGTCCCTGTTGCACATCTGCGCCTGTGTCTCCGTTGTGCCGTATCCTGGACGGGTGTAGCACGATGATCATCTGTAAAAGAGAGAAACTTAGGTGAAAAAGTTGTCGTGGAAAAAGATAGTTTTTTTAAAAAAACCATGTATAATTCAAGATGAGTAAATATTGCCAGTTGTCTGCACGCGTTGAGCCCCTTGTATTTGTAATAGGGGTGTGACCATCCATCCGGTATGAATTACATATGGCTGCGCCAGACTCGTCTAACCGTGTCCGAGGTCTTGACGACCTGTTAAATGCTTTAGTTGGTGAGGCCGTTTTTAGTGTGTGGCTGCCAAGGCCGCCTCACTCTCTTTGGCACGGAAAGATCGCTCAATATTTCCATTCACTATAATGATGCCACGTGGACCGGGCATCTTGAGTGTGAGGGGAGCATAATGCGGTATTGCATTAAAGCGAGTGAAAGCTTCGCGTCCAAGTAGTGCTTGATAGCCACTTTGGAACAGAGCGATGTGGAAGGTTAAATGTTCTCTACGGAAGTTATCGGGGAAGCCGAATATAACCTTTAGTAGCAGGGAGCCCGTACAATGAGCCCCTGGGCCTGGCGTTACTTCTTTAAAGGTAGTATTGCTATGGCGAATTTTTGTTGGGTCTATCCCCATTTCGCGGATTGTGTCCTGGTATATAAGGTTTAGACTGCTGCCACCGTCCATTAGGACTCGTGTGAAGTGGTATCCGTCAATTATTGGGTCTAATACCTGGGCAGCCCATCCTGCATGCCGGATACTTGCTGAGTAATCACGATGATCAAAAATGATCGGTTGAGACGACCAGTGGCAGGACTTCACGGTGATAGGCCCTTGGGCATATTTTTCTAGGAGTGCCGTTTTGTTTCTTCCTTTGATCACGTGTAACACATTGAATTTTTTGACTTCTGGTGGGAATTTCTTTTGTTCCCCACTGTCTTGCTTGAGAGGCTCATCCTCGTCTTCGCTTGGTGTATCCTCCCCCTTGTGTATGGCGTTGAGTTTGCCGGACTGCTTGAAGACCCAACATTCTCTGTGGGTATGATTAGCGAGTTTACCAGGGGTGCTATGGATCTGACATATTTGGTCCAGAATTTTGTTTAGGCTGGACAGGTCGTCTCTGGCGCCTTTAGAGGGCGGCTTTTGCTGACCTGGACGAGAGCTTTTGAATCCGGCGTTTACTGCCGTGCTCTTCGTGCTATCTTCTTTATTCCGGCGTTTGTTATTGTTGTTGCACCGTGATTTCCCGTTTCCATCTCTAACTTCAGATGTACTGGGGTCGCTGGTGCTGCATCTGGCTAGCCAGCTGTCCTCACCCGCGCAAAAGCGGGTCATGAGGTTTGTTAATGCTGCCATTGTTCTTAGCTTTTCTTGTCCGAGGTGTCTGGCAAGCCATTCGTCACGGACGCTATGCTTAAAAGCTGCCAAGGCTTCATTGTTCGGACAGTCAACAATTTGGTTCTTTTTAGTAAGAAACCTGTTCCAAAGTTTTCGGGCTGACTCTCTGGGCTGTTGAGTTATATGACTCAAATCGTCCGCGTCTGGAGGTCGGACATAAGTCCCTTGAAAATTTGCCCGAAAAGCGTCTTCGAGCTCTTCCCAGCTTCCAATGGAGTTTTCGGGGAGGCTTTTAAGCCAGTGCCGAGCTGGCCCTTTGAGTTTGAGGGGTAAATACTTGATGGCGTGGAGATCATCTCCTCGAGCCATGTGGATATGGAGGATATAGTCCTCAATCCAGACCCTAGGGTCTGTTGTTCCGTCGTATGCCTCTATGTTTACGGGTTTGAATCCCTTTGGAAATTCATGGTCCAGCACCTCATCGGTGAACCATAGGGGGTGTGCAGCACCCCTATATCTGGGTGTACCGCATTGTTCGGGTGTTTGTTGTGTTGCATCATATGCTGGAGCACGCTTGCGTGGTCCATAGATGGATCTGGTTTCGCCGTCCTTTTGATGTGATCCCTCGCGTAGACCGCGTATTGTCTTATGTGCGGCGTTGCTTGCCACTTTATGTTGGCCGTGAGGTCGTCTATCCGGCCAGATGGCTGTTTTAATTTTTGGTTGTGGGGGGTCTAAGGCCTCCTCATCGAATTCAGGTAGCAGCTTCCGCTTTGGGTAGCTCTTGGTGGGGCGATTGCCGCCGTACTTCGCTGCTGTGTTGAGTACTTTGCTCCATCTGATTTGGAGTATGTTCTGCGCAGCCTTGAGCCTTTGCTTCTTGAGGGTTCGGGGCAGCGCTTGCACCGCCGCTTTGACTGCTTCTCGAGGGAACAAGCCTTCGGTGCGTCCTTCCATTCCTCGTCGTCGTCTTCTTTTGGTGTGTCCACCATGTATACGCCATATGATGAGGTGGACGTCCAGCGCCCTGTGGGCGGTGGTTCCTCTTTGCCTCCCGCATCATCGTCCATACCGTCGATGTCTTCGGAGTCAAAGTCGAGTATGTCGGTTGAGTCATCGACAGTGGCTATTAAGTGGGTGGTGGGTGGGCGTCGAATTTCATCGTCGTCCGTATCCCAATCCCGTTGGCCATAATCCGGCCAGGGCTCTCCTGACAAAGAGAGAGACTTTAGTGAATTCAGAATGTCGCCGAAGGGCGAGTGCTGAAAGATATCCGCGGCGGTGAATTCCATGATCGGCGCCCAATCGGATTCGATTGGCAGGGGCGCGGATGGATCGGAGTCCGGAAAAGAGTCCAACACCTTGGATTCACTGGCTGCGCAGAGGGTTAGGCAGGTGTTCGGCTCGATCATCGTTGAGACTGCGGCCCCTGAGGCGGTGTCTAACCACCCATCCTCAATTGGCACTGTTGGCTCCGAACTAAGGGTCAGAGCTGATGCGGGCGCGACCTCTGGGGTACTGGTCGGTGGTAGAGCCAGGTCATACCCATCGCGACAGTGCGGCGTGCTCGGCTGTGGCTCGAATCCATCGAAGATCAAGTCTCCATGGATGTTGATCGTGTAGTTCAAACTTCCAAATCTGACCTGATGGCCAGGGGCGTAGCTTTCAATTTGCTGCAGATGGCCAAGCGAATTAGCCCGCAGTGCAAAGCCGCCGAATACGAAGATCTGTCCGGGGAGAAAAGTCACACCCTGGACCGCATCGCCATCGATGATAGTAGGAGCCATCAAGCCTAACAGCGACGACACAGAGGAACTCTCAATGAAAGCACCAATGTCGGTGTAAAAACCGGCGGATCTTGGGTAGGTGGTCCCGAACTGCGCGTCTAGGTCGGATGGTAACAGGAGGCAAGGGACACGATGTTTTACCCAGGTTTGGGCCCTCTTGATGGAGGTAAAACCCTACGTCCTGCTTGATTAATATTGATTATATGGGTAGTACAAGAGTAGATCTACCACGAGATTAGAGAGGCCAAACCCTAGAAGCTAGCCTATGGTATGATTGTTGTTGTCCTACGGACTAAAACCCTTCGGTTTATATAGACACCGGAGAGGGTTAGGGTTACACAAGGTCGGTTACAAAGGAGGAGATATCCATATATATATTTCCTAGCTTGCCTTCCATGCCAAGTAGAGTCCCATCCGGACACGAGACGAAGTCTTCAATCTTGTATCTTCATAGTCTAACAGTTCGGCCAATGGAGATAGTCCGGCTGTCCGGAGACCCCCTAATCCAGGACTCCCTCATGGAGAAAAACATATAACAAATCGGTGGCGTAATAAGCATCGGGATTTTCTCAGTTCTCATGACATTCATTTGAGGACAATAATGATGGAAGGATATGCATTCAACCAGGCAAACAGAAGCTTTGTCACATTCTTCATGTTGAATGCGAGGTTACTATTGTGCATGAGGCTTAATGTTTCTTTTCAACAGGAAATTTCTCATGGACGAACATGTTGAACAGCAAAAAAAGAAGTTTCAGGTGGACAAATGGGCTTCTAAACATGCTCGGCTTCTATTTACAACATCTTGTGGTCATGTTACAACTTTTTTTTTTGCACAGGATGTTGATTTTATGGATCAGACCGATCCATTTGTTTGTGACTACCAAAAAGAGTGCTTGGGTTAGATGTTATTGCCATGTTCATTCTAGGTTTTGTCTAAATTTGATGAACAATTAATGCTTGGGCTTTTGTACACCCCTCTGCCTGCCACTACACTGCCGCATCTTCCACGGCTCCTGTTTGTTCCCGTCCAAGGCCTCGCCGTCCTTCTCTGCCTTGGTTTGCTCGTTGTGCCCGCCGCCGTCTACCGTTGTCAACATGGTCAACAATCGAGAGGAATCAGGAGATGTTTGTACATGGAGAGGCTGATAGTAGGGACCCACCAGGGTCATGGCATTACGCAACCAGGTGCCTCATTATTACAAGCCAAAAAAATACTTCCTCCTAATTGTTTGACATCTAGGTCCCACGCAATTGTCAATGTAGTCAATAAACGAGAAAATTACATAGTGAGTGGCTAACACCAGGGACCCAGCAGCTCGCCCAGTTGTTTTTTAGTTTTAGAGACGGAGTTCAACTACACGCTGTGCGGGGGCTGTGGCCCGTCTAGCCCACGCTTTTATTTAAGCATAAGATGAGCCAAGTTTATATCTTTTTTCTTTCTAAAAATGACTAGCCCAGTTCTTTTTTTGGAGAATACCCAACCGAGGTGTACTTGCTTTTCTCACCCCTTCTGGGCTGCAAATCTTCCAAGATGAGGAGGGATGTATTGGGCTTCCTAAGAAAATGGGCTATAAGTAGTAAGAATTGGGCTGTAAATTTTTAAACCAAAGCCAACCGGCAATTACATTCAAATTTGATTTTTTTGTGGGATTCAATATTCTAAATTTCATTACTTTTTTCCCAAGAAAACTTCTTTGTCATTTATTTTGACATAATTTGTTTAAAATTATTTTTAATGCGACTCAAAATTTCGTGATTAAAAGATTTGGAGGCTCACTTGTGGGCCTAATAGGTTGATGATGACGCTATCCTAAAAAATTTGATGCGTATGCAAGGCTTTCTCAACTTAGTCAACAAAAAGGAGTGTGTGTTGGATGTCCATCCAACGGCCGTCGTGCTCTAGCCGCCCAAACTAGTGCCGGTGGAACTGCCTGATCCCTCCTCCCATGGGCGGCTGTGCTGCTGCCCGGCCAGCCCTGTACCCACCCACGCCTCCTGTTATTTACCGACGATGTCAACCTCACCCCATAGCCGACCAGCCAGCCCTCGTACTCCCCTTGGCATGGGCATCTGCTGCTGTGGCTTTGCCGTCGTCCACCATGTTGTTGCTCTCAGCGCGGCGTGGTCAACATGGCCAACAAACAACAACCATCGGAAGAGGAATGTAAGTGGAGAGGCTGATAGTAGGGACCCACACTAGCAAGTGCCTCTTTATTACATGAAAAAGTGAAGTTGCTCCTGCTGACAGTTGGTACCCACCGGTTGTATCTTCGCACGGAAGGAAGTGCCTCCTTCTTATGCGAAAAAACTATTCCTCCCGATGATAGCTTGGAGCCGGTAGATTTGGTGGCTGACTTGTGGGACTACAAAGCTGACGCGTACGCAGGGTATTGTCAACTTAATCAACAAATGATTCTAGCAGCTGGACCGTTGGATGTTAATCCAACAGCCGTGCTGCTTATTCAACCTCTGATCTTGCTCATGTCTCTCATGGGCGGCAGTGCTGCTGTGTACCCGAACAAGTCAAGTTTCCCACTCCTCTCCATCTGTGTCTCCATTGTTGTGTCTTCCCCATCTCCGGGTCATTCCAGTCTGGGGCCTCGTCGTCGTCCATCGACCATGGTGCGCTTGGCACGGTGTGGTCAACATGGTCAATAAACGAGTCATACGGAAGATGACAGTATGTCGAGAGACTGGCAGTGGGGGTGCATGCATGCAACTGCATCCTTTTTACCCCAAAATATAATGTTTTCTCCCCCTGACAGCTCGGACCCACCAGCTACATCTTCGCACCCAAGGAAGTGCATCCTTATTATGGGTAAACAAAATGATTCCTCCCCTTGACAGCTGGGACCCATCAGCTATAACTTTGCATGCAAGGAAGTGCTTCCTTATCCTCCCTAACGGCTGGGACCCACCCGGCCAAACCATGCATAGGGTTTTCTCTCTGATAGCGAATGTCTACATACATACTGGTCGATCGGTCTCTCTGCAAGGATGAACCATGGCCGAGCAAGGAGCGGCACGTGTGACAGAGTAGTTGAGGCAGTCCTGTATAAATAATGTACACGTATGTACAACCACGCTACAAGAAAGTAAATGCGGCTACGTAAGTACATACGGGCGGGATCTCGAACGCAGACAGCGATGGCGTCCTATTCATTGGTAGCCAACCGGCCTGGTTAGAATGGAGAAACTGTGTTGTGTTCATTGAGAGGGAACGAAATGCATCGTGTTCATCAAGAGCCAACCGGCTTGGACGGAATAGCCGAAACGAGGTGCGTACCACAGAACGGAGGACACGACCTTTTGTTCAACGGTGTACAGTCGAAACAGGGTCCTGTTCATCGAGAAGGGTCTGGCGTACTGCAAAACGGAGAAAACAGACCTATATTTGAGCACCTACGGTCGAAACGGGGTGTTGTTGATCAGGAGGGTTGTGGCGTATCGCAAAAAAGGGAAACAGACTTGTCTTGGAGCGCCTATGGTCGAAATGGGGTCCTGTTCATCGGGAGGGGTATGGCATACCGCAAAAAGGGACACCACGGGGTCCTATTCATCCACCGTCTACTACCTCGCTCCAACCTCCACAGGCTACTGTTCATCCACCATCGACTTCCTCCAGCCTCCACCTGCTACTGTTCATCCTCCATCGACATCCTCCTACCTCCACCAGCTACTATTCATCGACGGGGTCCTGTTCATCCAGCCTCCACCGGCTACTATTCAACAAGTCCTCCATGGGGTCCTATTCATCCAGCTTCCACTGGCTACTATTCAACCAACCCTCCATGGAGTAATGTTCATCCACGCCCAACCGGCTCGGGTGTGTAGCGGCCTCCTCTCAATCGGGGTCCTGTTCATCCAGCGGTAACAACCTCTACTACCACGGGGTTCTGTTCATCCAACCCCCACAGGGAACTGTTCGTCCAACCCCAATAGCGGTCATTGTTCATCAAAAGGCAGCAGGTTCGATCAGCTTTAGTTAGCAGCAGTAGCGAAGGAATCGCTTGGGTTCAGTTAACAGCAAGGGATCAATCACTCGGGTTAAGTAATGTAGCTAGTGCAATTGCTCGGGTTTAGTAAGCGAACGCCTCGCTCGGGTGCAGTTAGAGCCCAACCCCTTGCACGCACATGCGTACGTGTATGAGAAAAACACGCAAACCTCCGTGCATCTCTCGGCCCCAACCACCCACCATACCCGGGAACTCCCTGAAATTTCCCTCGCCCTTGCTTCTACCATGATTTTTTCCATCGTAGACGGCCCAAAGAATGTCATACAGGTGCGTCCCCGGACCGTCCAGGACAAAAAGCCCATTTTTATGTCATGATTTTTTGTCATGGAAGTAGGACCCACCACATCTATGATGATACATGGTTTTGTCGCAATTATCGTCATAGAAGTGTCATAAGCATGACAGAAAAATATTCGTTTGGCCCAAAATGTCACAGATGTGTCTTTTTTGTAGTGGCACCGCCGTCTGTAGGGCCTTCACTCACGAGTTGCGTCAGGTGGTTTAGCCAGTCAAGTGCAAGCTAGAACTGCCCCGCACTACAACCGCATCCCCGACCCCACGGAGTTCCTGCAGCTCTACGCACTGAGCATCGAGGCGGTGAATGGTGGCAAAAAGGTCATGTCGAATTGGTTTCCTATGGCCCTCAAGGATGGCGTGCGTTCCTGGCTCATGAACCTGCCTGATGATTCAATCTCTTCATGGGATGATCTTCGTAGGCAGTTCATCACCAACATCTAGGGCACTCGCGACAATGCCCTCACCAACAACGACTCGTGGCGCGTGAAGCAACGCCCTGGTGAGACCCTCCGCAAGTACATTCAGCGCTTCACCCAAGTTGCAGCTCTACGTGCCGAGCATCGAGGCGGTGAATGGCGGCGACAAGGTCATGCCGAACTGGTTTCCTATGGCCCTCAAGGATGGCGTGCGTTCCTGGCTCATGAACCTGCCTAAGGATTCAATCTCTTAGTGGGATGAGCTTCGCAGGAAGTTCATCTCCAACTTCTAGGGCACTCGCGATAACGCCCTCACCAACAACCACTCGTGGCGCGTGAAGCAATGCCCTGGCGAGACCCTCCGCAAGTACATTCCGTGCTTCACCCAAGTGCGCCACAAGATTTTGAAGGCCTCCGATGAAGCCGTCATCACGGCATTCACCAATGGCGTCATGGACGACAAGATGTGCGAATACCTTGCCATCAATGATGACCTGAGTTCAGCGTTTGAATTGTTCAACATGGATGACAAGTGCACCAAGGCAGAGGAAGGCCGCCTCTTCGTCCTTAGCAACCTCAACACCGAAGCAGACGACAATAAAGCCAAGGCCAAGGAAGTAAAGAGCAAGGGCCCTGCCGTGCTAGCGGCGGAGCCTGAGTAGAAGCGCGGCCATGACCGATAAGGTCGTCAGACATTGCTTCTTGTTCTGCTTCTACCACAACGTGCGCACCCACAACACCGATGACTGCCAGGAGCTCAAGGCGCTGTGCGACGAGCGCTTGGCTATCACCCTGACTGCAGCGATCATGGTTTTGTCCATGGAGGCGGCCGTGGTGGAGGCCGATGGGACAACTGCAATCCCCGCCAGGGCTAGCGCGACTAGCCTTGCTAGGGTGGCTGGCATGATCAGCCTCGCGATAGCGCCTAGTGCGATTAGCCCCGTGAGGAACGCCCTCTCACTACAATAAGAACCTACGGCAACGCATCAATGCGGTGTCTTATGTCCATATATGTGTTGTTAAGGGATACACCAACGGATTATTATGTGTTGCCGTTGGTAGCGTTGGAAGGACCAACAACAACGTATATGCTTGCATTGGTAAACGACATGTAGAAGCATTGTTAGGTAGCAACATATAAAGCTAGAGTCCAACAACACTTCATATACGTTGGTGGCGACCCTACACAAAAGGATTTTTAATTAAATGGAGATAACGAAGCATTGCAATGACTTTAAGCTTCATTGGATAACATGAACAATTAATGACATTTAATATATTGTCATCCATAATTATTAGGTCAATGCGGAAGTGCATAGGAGGCACAATATAACAAACCAAAAGATCTCATATATTAAATCGAATAAGTTGCATTACAAAGAACATGATCCAAAGATTACAAATCTCATATATTAAATAGACTATGTTGCATTACAAAGAACATAATCCAACGATTACATGAGGTGAAACTATATCTAGTAGTTCTTTACCTTGCTATCAACTATAATGTTTGAAACATTGCTCCTAAAATGGCAATCTAATTATCTTGTAGTAGTAGCTCCATTCTTAACCTTGCAACTAACATCTGAGACTTGCATCGTAAATTTATCTTAGTGATCTACAACAACAATATGAGATGAGTAATTTATAGTAAAGAAAATCAGGCTAATAGAAGTAAAATTTAAATGGCTAATTAACAATCTGAATAGAAACACTTCTTTAACATGAATTTATTAAAAAAACATTGCAGATTATATGCAACCTATATCCGTGTACTAATTTTATTTTTTTCACCTTTGAAAAGCAAAAAACCAAGCACCTTTGACCTATTGGTGTGGTTGTTCATTGTGAAAACTATCAGCTTGTCTTTGCTACTAAAAAGTATCCAAACATTATATTATAATAACACTGGATGAATTCAGCAACTAGCTAATGTACGTAACCAATAGTACTGACTACTAAAATGTTGAACATCGCCATCTTCTTGAGATCTCTACACTAATTAGCTTTGCGTCACATTACTCCTGTAGTACTCAGCTTGGGATGATTCATTAGCCATGCTTGCTATGTTGTATTAGGAGAAAATCTCAGTGCGAACAACTTGAAAAATCCTTAAATAATGTACATCATGGAAAACTTTGTAGTTACCCAAGAATTATATTTTCCTGATCCATGAATAAGATTCTCAGAACCTAAAAAAAGAAACAACAGAAAAAAAGAGCATCATCAGATTTGGGATGGTTGGAGTTATCAACTCATGGTCACATGTTTTCTCCAATAAAACTTGGCGAGAGACAACCAAACTGAAAGCATGAAGAAAGAAAAAAAGTAGACCATCACCCCATATGTAGTTTAGAACACTCTGTATACTATGTTATCTTATAGTTAAGAGATTTCATTTAAACTCTAGCCAAATTTAAGCATACGAGGATATATCTAAACTATTTCCGAGAACCAAGGCAGTGCCTATGTAATACTGGGTACTCAAACCAAGTCACGTGACACACATAACAGCCAAATAGCATGTAAGATCAATGGTATCGTTAGTTAGCCATTACTTGCAGAGATGTATTTCATTACCTCGCACATGAGAGTCGCACATGGCTCCATGGACACAACCGTGTAGTCATTTCACAGAAATATTAGGCATACCTGATTGGTAGAATGATCGGGAGTGTGGGCACAATGAGACATCTAATATCCAGTTGTCAGAAGCGGACACTCAAGTTACCAAATATGGAGTAGTTACTCACTAAACAAAAATTGTGAAAAGAAAACGAAGTTGAGAAGTGGTCGCTTGTGTTGGGCGCAAAAATAATCCATACTTAAGTATTCATGTATTACATAGCACATTTCCAAAAATATCATGTACACAATCCAAGGTAGCTGAGCCAAACACACATGCCATGCAGTCATTTGTTATAATGCAGAAGGCACAATATCTCCCTATTATAAATAGTAATGCGATGAGGCAAGTGCATACTGGTCCACGTGTGATTCAGTCGGGAAACAAAAGGATATATATGATAAATAAATTCATTAGAGGTAAGAGGAAAACAATTGACAGAACCCAAACTGAAAGATCAGGATATCTCATTCTATAGCCACTTATAATTTGAAAGAGCCACCTGAAATCAATGAGCCGAGGTAAAGTAATCACACAGAAAAATCAAGAAGCAGAACTGTAGGTACAAACAGTAAAGTAATGGCACTTATGATTGGTTCATCTCTAATTTAAGTTGCTATCTCCACATGAATAAGGGCGAGGAGGAGGCAAAACAGTGATGTAAATTTTGTGAGGAATCAATTGTTGCGGTCAAAACATTAGAAGATTAGCTAACGAAATATGGAAAAGATGGAAGAGCTAGAATGCTAGCTGGCACTTTGACCCTTCACGGGGATAAGAAGGGAGGAAGAACACATTGGTGAGGGGTTTAAGGGGTTGTGGGCAAGGTACATGATGGCGTAGTTGCTGCCGGCGGCACTAGCTTCGGCGAGCGCTCATAGAGGCTAGAGGGTCTTCCCCTTGCATTAGAGATTCATGCATAGAAAGAAGTCATGGATTGGATAGGAATAAAACACTGCGAGTCTGCACCGCGAGGCAGAAGTGACAGGGACAGGGCGGCCATCTCCAGCAGCAGCGACGATGACTGTAGCACAGGTACATCTCGCTTCTCTTTCTTCTCCTCTTCTTAAGTTATAGGATAGGGTTAGATTGCGACAGTTCTTGATCCTAGTTTCCTACTACCTCCTACCTAGGGCTGAATTATCCCATTCACCTCACCAATTAATCAATTGTTGTGGGCATGTATTTGGCTTTTTTCCAGATTTCTGAAATCCACTTATTAGTATTAATCAGAGTTGATTACTACATATACTTATTAAAGTATACTCTACTTATTAGTAACTGTGTAGTGCCTTTGCATTGAAGATTTAAACTGGGAAGCAACAAGCAAATAAGCTTTTGCTTCACTATTAAATGAGAAAATATATATACTAGCAATAATCATGGTAAACAAACATGTGGTTGTTTAGAAATAGGAATGTGATGGTGCATTAACTGGGATCTATACGTACATTGCTTCATGATTTTTTTTATAACAAGAGTACTTGTGCTTCAAATCTCTGTTTTTTGGTGTCTGCCATCATGATACAATAATTAAATCCATGTCATACCCTGTATATAACCGAATAGTATTTATATGGAGGTAATAGTTGATGCAAGGGATTCAATCCCTAAAGGGATCCGAGTGATCCGAGTGACATGCAGGAATCCACTGAATCCATGTGTTGATTGGTTCCCTTTGGGGAGTAAATCAAACAGAACAAATCCTTGAGGATACAAATAAAGAAAAGCATATGCGGGAGGGACAAAATAAGACCTGTTGAACTCCTGCAGTTGAGGAGGACGGGTCCGTCAGTACTTGCATCGTCCCTGGCTGTGCGGACGAACAACGACGGCATCTGCATCCCCGATCGCGCGGAAGAACGGCGGCGGCGTCTGCATCTACGGTCGGCCGGAGGAACGGCGGGAGCGATGCTTTCCCCGATGCAGGAGGATGGGCGACGTACACAGTGTGCATCCCCGAGGAGCCGAGAAATTGGCGAGGGAGGCAAGCTTGGAAGAGGAGCAAGGGCAGGCGGCCGAGGGCGAGGGAGCGGCAGCGACGATGGGAGCCTTGGCTGCTGGTTGTGTCTCTGGATTTGTTTTAGTGAACGGATATTTCACCTTTCGTGACCGAGTGTTGATAGCGCAAAAAGAGATGGAGGTGGGTACGGGGAGGTTAACGCTAAGTGGGGAAGGTGGGTTCAATCAAACAACACATTGTATTATCGTCGTTGCAAGACATGTGTTGCTATATAGGGGTGTTTGTTGTAGTGTCTGGACAATGCGGGCCTTCCTGAAGGAAATATGCCCTATAGGCAATAATAAAGTTATTATTTATTTCCTTATTTTATGATAAATGTTTATTATTCATGCTAGAATTGTATTAACCGGAAACATAATACATGTGTGAATACATAGACAAACAAAGTGTCACTAGTATGCCTCTATTTAACTAGCTCGTTGGTCAAAGATGGTTATGTTTCCTAACCATAGACATGAGTTTTCATTTGATAAACGGGGTCACATCATTAGGAGAATCATGTGATTGACTTGACCCATTCCATTAGCTTAGCACTTGATCATTTCAGTTTATTATTATTGCATTCTTCATGACTTATACATGTTCCTATCACTATGAGATTATGCAACTCCCGATTACGGAAGAAACACTTTGTGTGTTGCCAAATGTCACAACGTAACTGGGTGATTATAAAGGTGCTCTACAAGTGTCTCCGATGGTACTAGTTAAGTTGGCATAGAACGAGATTAGGATTTGTCACTCCTATTGATGGAGAGGTATCTCTGGGCCCTCTCGGTAATGCACATCACTATAAGCCTTGCAAGCAATGCAACTAATGAGTTAGTTGCGGGATGATGCATTACGGAACGAGTAAAGAGACTTGCCGGTAACGATATTGAGCTAGGTATTGAGATACCGACAATCGTATCTCAGGCAAGTAAACATAACGATGACAAAGGGAACAACGTATGTTGTCATCTGGTTTGACCAATAAAGATCTTCGTAGAATATATAGGAGCCAATATGAGCATCCAGGTTCCGCTCTTGGTTATTGACCGGAGAAGTGTCCCGGTCATGTCAACATAGTTCTCGAACCCGTAGGGTCCGCACGGTTAATGTTCGGTGAAGATCGGTGTTATGAGTTTATCTGATTTGATGTACCGAAGCTAGTTTGAAGTCAAGGATGTGATCACGAACATGATGAGGAGTCTCGAAATGTTCGAGACATAAAGATTGATATATTGGACGACTATATTCGGATACCAGAAGTGTTCCGGGTGATTTCGGAGAAGACCGGAGTGCTGGAGG
>NC_041386.1:389073316-389212827 GCF_002162155.2 Triticum dicoccoides | reverse complement strand
CTTAGTGGAGAGAGAGAGAGGGCCGGCCAGGGCAGGTCGTGCGCCCCCTTCCCCTCTGGTCCGAATTGGACTAGTGAAAGGGAAGGGGGGGCGGCCCCCTTTCCTTCTCCCTCCTCTCCTTCCTTTCCCCCACCTAGTAGGAGTAGGAAAGGGGAGTCCTACTCGTACTAGGAGGAGGACTCCTCCTCCTGGCATGCCCTAGAAGGCCCGGCCGGCCTTCCCCCATTGCTCCTTTATATACGGGGGCAGGGGGCACCCTAGGACACACAAGTTGATTATTCCAAGCCGTGTGCGTTGCTCCCCTCCCCCATAATCAACCTTGATCATATTGTAGTGGTGCTTAGGAGAAGCCCTGTGTCGGTAGCAACATCATCACCATCATCACGCCATCGTGCTAACGGAACTCTCCTGTGAAGCTCTATTGGATCGGAGTTCATGGGACGTCATCGAGCTGAACGTGTGCTGAACTCGGAGGTGCCATATGTTCGGTACTTGGATCAGTCGGATCATGAAGACGTACGACTACATCAACCGCGTTCTCATAATGCTTATGCTTATGGTCTACGAGGGTATGTGGACGATACACTCCTCTCTCGTTGCTATGCATCACCATGATCTTGTGTGCGTAGGAGAAGTTTTTAAATTACTACGTTCCCCAACAGTGGCATCCGAGCCAGGTTTATGCGTAGATGTTATATGCACGAGTAGAACACACGTGAGTTGTGGGCGATACAAGTCATACTGCTTACCAACATGTCATACTTTGGTTCGGCGGTATTGTTGGATGAAACGGCCTAGACCGACATTACGCGTACACTTACCCGAGACTGGTTCTACCGACGTGCTTTGCACACATGTGGCTGGCAGGTGTCAGTTTCTCCAACTTTAGATGAACAGAGTGTAACTACGCCCGGTCCTTGTTGAAGGTTAAAACATCACTAACTTGATGAAATGTCATTGTGGTTTTGATGCATAGGTAAGAACGGTTCTTGCTCAGCCCGTAGCAGCCACGTAAAAGTTGCAACAACAAAGTAGAGGACGTCTAACTTGTTTTTGCAGGGCATGTTGTGATGTGATATGGTCAAGGCATGATGCTATAGTTTATTGTATGAGATGATCATGTTTTGTAACGGAGTTATCGGCAACTGGTAGGAGCCATATGGTTGTCGCTTTATTGTATGCAATGCAATCGCCTTGTAATTGCTTTACTTTATCACTAAACGGTAGCGATAGTCATAGAAGCAATATTTTGTGAGACGGCAACTATGCTACGATGGAGATCATGGTGTCGCGCTGGTGACGACGGTGATCATGATGCTGCTTTGGAGATGGAGATCAAAGGCACAAGATGATGATGGCCATATCATATCACCTATATTGATTGCATGTGATGTTTATCCTTTATGCATCTTATTCTGCTTGATTGACGGTAGCATTATAAGATGATCTCTCACTAAATTTCAAGGTACAAGTGTTCTCCCTGAGTATGCACCATTGCCAAAGTTCGTCGTGCCGAGACACCACGTGATGATCGGGTGTGATAAGCTCTACGTTCACATAAAATGGGTGCAAACTAGTTTTGCACACGAAAAAATAGTCGGGTTAATCTTGACGAGCCTAGCATATGCAGATGTGGCCTCAGAACACTGAGACCAAAAGGTCGAGCGTGAATCATATAGTAGATATGATCAACATAGTGATGTTCACCATTGAAAACTACTCCATTTCACGTGATGATTGGTCATGGTTTAGTTGATTTGGATCACGTGATCACTTAGATGATTAGAGAGATGTCTATCTAAGTGGGAGTTATTAAATATGATTTATTGAACTTTAATTTATCATGAACTTAGTACCTGATAGTATTTTGCTTGTCTATGTTGTTGTAGATAGATGGGCTGTGTTGTTGTTCCGTTGAATTTTAATGCGTTCCTTGAGAAAGCAAAGTTGAAAGATGATGGTAGCAATTACACGGAATGGGTTCGTAACTTGAGGATTATCCTCATTGCTGCATAGAAGAATTACGTCCTGGAAGCATTGCTAGGTGCCAAACCTGCTGCAGGAGCTGAACCAGATGTTATGAACATCTGGCAAAGCAAAGCTGATGACTACTTGATACTTCAGTGTGCCATGCTTTACAGCTTAGAACCGGGACTTCAACGACGTTTTGAACGTCATGGATCATATGAGATGTTCCAGGAGTTGAAGTTAATATTTCAAGAAAATGCCCGGATTGAGAGATACGAGGTCTCCAATAAGTTCTACAGTTGCAAGATGGAGGAGAATAGTTCTGTCAGTAAACATATACTCAAAATGTCTGGGTATAACAATCACTTGATTCAACTAGGAGTTAATCTTCCGAACGGTAGTGTCATTCACAGAATTCTTCTATCACTACCACCAAGCTACAAGAGCTTCGTGATGAACTATAACATGCAAGGGATGGATAAGACAATTCTTGAGCTCTTTGCACTGCTATAGGCTGCGGAGGTAGAAATCAAGAAGGAACATCAAGTATTGATGGTCAACAAAACCACCAGTTTCAAGAAAAAGGGTAAAGGGAAGAAGAAAGAGAACTTCAAGGAGAACGGCAAACAAGTTGCTGCTCAAGAGAAGAAACACAAGTCTGGACCTAAGCCTAAGACTGAGTGCTTCTACTTCAAAGGGACTGGTCACTGGAAGCGGAACTGCCCCAAGTATTTGGTGGATAAGAAGGATGGCAAGGTGAACAAAGGTATATGTGATATACATGTTATTTATGTGTACCTTACTAAATCTCGGAGTAGCACCTGGGTATTTGATACTTGTTCTGTTGCTAATATTTGCAACTGGAAACAGGGACTATGGATTAAGCGTAGATTTGCTAAGGACGAGGTGACAATGCGTGTGGGAAATGGTTCCAAAGTCGATGTGATCACCGTCGGCACGCTACCTCTACATCTACTTTCGGGATTAGTTTTAGACCTGAATAATTGTTATTTGGTGCCAGTGTTGAGCATGAACATTATATCTGGATCTTGTTTGGTGCGAGACGGTTATTCATTTAAATCAGAGAATAATGGTTGTTCTATATATAAGAGTAATATCTTTTATGGTCATGCACCCTTGAAGAGTGGTCTATTTTTAATGAATCTCGATAGTAGTGATAATGATAATGCATCTTATTTGTGCTACTGCAATTTAGGCCATATTGGTGTAAAGCGCATGATAGTGCCCCCCTTTGGTCCGAATTGGACTGGGGAAGGCGGGGGCAGTGCCCCCCTTTCCTTCTCCCTCTCCTCCTTCCTTTCCACCTCCTAGTAGGAGTAGGAAAGGGGAGTCCTACTCCTACTAGGAGGAGGATTCCTCCTCCTGGCGCACCCTGCAAGGGCCGGCCGGCCTCCCCCCTTGCTCTGTTATATACGGGGGCAGGGGCACCCTAGGACACACAAGTTGATTGTTCCAAGCCGTGTGCGGTGCCCCCCGACACCATAATCCACCTCGATCATATCGTAGCGGTGCTTAGGCGAAGCCCTGCGTTGGTAGCAACATCATCACCGTCATCACACCGTCGTGCTCACGGAACTCTCCTGTGAAGCTCTACTGGATCGGAGTTCGTGGGACATCATCGAGCTGAGCGTGTGCTAAACTCAGAGGTGTTGTACGTTCGGTACTTGGATCAGTTGGATCGTGAATACGTATGACTACATCAACCACGTTCTCATAACGCTTCCTCTTACAGTCTACGAGGGTACGTGGACGATACTCTCCTCTCTTGTTGCTATGCATCACCATGATCTTACGTGTGCGTAGGAGAATTTTTTAAATTACTACATTCCTCAACACTTCCACTACTGTCGCCGCCACCTAGGAGGAACGACAACAACCATCAAGATGAGGGTGCTGGGGGCTACCAGGAGCCTCGCATCGTGGCCTGCATCCTCATGTCAGTTCGGGCTTCCACATCTAACCGCCCCATCAAGCAGTTCTCCTGCAAGGTGAATCCTAACCTCCCGAGGCTTGAGGATGTGTAGCCCCTCAAGTGGTCGTAGTATGCCATTGACTCCAAGGACCACCTCAGGTGCTGAGCCACCGCCGGCGCGCTCCCCATGCTATGCACTACCACCATCATCATCGTCTTGATACGTCCATTTTGCATCATGTTTACCTAGTATTATTTATAATATTTTTATTCATAATAATGCTTTTTGGAGTAATTCTAATGCCCTTTCTCTCATAATATGCAAGGTACACACAAAGATGGAGAATTCCGGCAGCTGGAAATCTAGACCTGAAAAAGCTATGTCAAGCTACCTATTCTACACAAGTCCAAATGAACTGAAACTTCATGGGGACTTTTTATGGAATATATAAGAAATATTGGAGTCAATAAGTACCACACGGGCCCACCAGGTGGGCACAACCCACCTGGGCGCGCTAGGGAGCATAGGCGCTCCCTGGTTGGTTGTGGCCTCCTCGGCCCACCTCCAGTGCCCATCTTCTACTATATAAGTCATTTTGGCCTAGAAATAATGAGGGGAGGACTTTCCGGATGAAGCGCACCGTCTCGAGGCGGAACTTGAGTAGGAGCACTTTTGCCCTCCGGCGGAGCGATTCCACCAGGGGAACTTCCCTCCCGGAGGGGGTAATCATCGTCGTCATCATCACCAAGAAGTCTCTCATATTGGGGAGGGCAATCTCGGTCAACATATTCAACAGCACCATCTGCTCTCAAACCCTAGTTCATCTCTTGTGTTCAATCTTTGTACCGGAACTATAGATTGGTGCTTGTGGGTGACTACTAGTGTTGATTACTGTATGGTTTATTTGGTGGAAGATTATATGTTCAGGTCCATTAGACAATTTAATGCCCCTCTGACCTGGAGCATGTTTATCACTTGTGAGTAGTTACTTTTGTTCTTGAGGTCACGGGAGAAATCATGTTGCTAGTAATCACGTGAACTTGATATGTGTTCGATATTTTGGTAGTATGTATCTTGTGATTCCCTTACTGGTGTCATGTGCACGCCCACTACATGACACTTCACCATATTTGGGCCTAATGGATTGCATTATGGAGTAGTTATTAGATGATGGGTTGCAAGAGTAAGAGAAGCTTAAATCCTAGTTTATGCGCTATTCCGTATGGGACTGATTGGATCCAAAAGTTTAATGCTATGGTTAGAATTTATTCTTAGTACTTTTCTCGTAGTAGTGGATGCTTGCAAGGGGGTTAATCATAAGTAGGAGGTTTTTTCAAGTAAGAACAGCACCAAAGCACTGGTCCACCCACATATCATATTATCAAAGTAGCGAACACGAATCGAATCAACATGATGAAAGTGACTAGATGAAATCCCCGTGTACCATCAAGAACCCTTTGCTTATTATTAGAGACCGTTTTGGCCTGTCCTTTACCTCAAAAGGATTGGGCTACCTTGCTGCAATTTTCTACTACTATCATTACTTTCTCGTTACAAATTATCTTGTTATCAAACTACTCCGTTACTTACAATTTTATCACTTGCAGAAATTACCTTGCTGAAAACCACTTGTCATTTCCTTCTGCTCCTCGTCGGGTTCGACACTCTTACTTATCAAAAAGGCTACAAGTGATCCCATATACTTGTGGGTCATAAAGGCTATTTTCTGGCGTTGTTTCCGGGGAGTGAACGCTCTTGGTAAGTGGAAATTGGTAAAGAAAAATTATTACTACGTGCTGAAATTTATTGTCACTTGTTACGATGGAAAACAGTCCTTTGAGGGGTTTGTTTGGGGTATCTTCACCTCGAACGGAAGCACAAGTAGTTACCCCTCAAGCTACTGCACCTACTGAAAATATTGAATATTAAATTCCTTCGGGTATGATAGAACAAGTGCTAGCTAATCCTTATGCAGGAGATGGAAATCGAACATCGTGATATGCACTTGATATATGTGGAAGAACTTTGTGGATTGTTTAAGCTTGCAGGTTTACCCAGAGATGAAGTGAAGAATAACGTTTTCCATTTATCTTTGAATGGAAAAGCATTAGCATGGTATAGACTATGTGTTGATATTGGATATTGGAACTGGAATCGATTGAAATTGGAATTTCACCAAAAAATTATCCTATGGATCTAGTTCATCATGATTGGAATTATATATATAATTTTTGGCCTCGTGAAGGATAAAGTATCGCTCTAGATTAGGGGAGGCTTAACTCAATATTATATGCATGCCCCAATCATGAGCTCTCAAGAGAAATTATAATTCATAACTTCTATGCTCGGATTTCTCGTGATGATCAATCCCTGCTCGATACTTGTTGTACTGGTTCATTTATGAAGAAGACTATTGAATTCCGGTGGGATCTTCTAGAAATAATTAAACACAACTCTGAAGATTTGTAACTCAATGAAGGTAGAGAGTCAGGTATTAAGCTTAAGTATGATTGTGTCAAATCTTTTATGAATACCGATGCTTTTCAAAAGTTTAGCACTAGATATGGCCTTGACTCTTAGATAGTAGCCTCCTTTTGTGAATCATTTGCTACTCATGTTGGTCTCCATAAGGAGAATTGGTTTAAATATCATCCACCTATTAAAAAAGAAATTAAAGAACTGGTACTATCTAAATAGGAAACTATTATTTATAATGTTGATCCAGTTATTCCTACTACTTATATTGAAAAACCACGTTTCCCTGTTAGGATCAAGAAACATGCTAAAGTTTCAAATGTGGTCAACAAAATTTATATTAGAACACCTAAACCTGATAAAAAATCATAGTAGAACCTGGTGTTGGCATGGTTAAGGATCTCCTAGAAGAAAATATAGATGGGCATGTTGTTTACTTCTGTGAAGAAACTACTAGAATTGCCAAACCCGATAAAATGGATAAACATAGACATGTTGTTGGCATGCCCATTGTCTCATTTAAAATAGGAGATCACTGTTATCATGGTTTATGCGACATAGGTGCTAGCATGAGTGCTATTCTCTTTCCTTTATATCAAGAGATTATGAATGACATAGTACCCGCTAAAATAGAAGACATAGATGTTACTATTAGACTTGCTAATAGAGATACTATATCACCAATTGGGATTGTTAGAGATGTTGAAGTCTTGTGTGGGAAAATAAAATACCCTACTAATTTTCTTGTTCTTGATTCCCCACAAGATGATTTTTTCCATTATCTTTGGTAGACCTTTCTTGAACACCATTAATGCTAAAATATATTGTGAGAAAGAAATTATCGGTGTTGGCTTTGGTGATGAGTCCCATGAGATTAATTTTTCCAAGTTTAGTAGAAAAACTCATAAAAAGAATTGCCTAGTAAGGATCAAATAATTGTTTTTTCTTCTATTGTTGTGCCTCCTACTGATCCTTTAGAACAATACCTGCTAGAGCATGAAAATGATTTACATATGCATGAAAGAAATGAAATAGATAAGATTTTCTTTGAACAACATCCTCTGCTTAAACACAATTTGCCTATTGAAACTCTAGGAGCTCCTCCTCCACCTAAAGGTGATCCTGTGTTTGAATTAAAACAATTACCTGACACTATGAAATCTGCTTATATTACTGAGAAGAAGATATATCATGTTATTATTAGTACTAACCTTTCAGAACATGAAGAAGAAAGATTATTGAAAGTTCTAAGGAAGCATCGAGCTGCTACTGGATATACTCTTGATGATTTAAAGGCCATTTGTCCCACTCTATGTCAGCACAAGATTAATATGGAACCAGATGCTAAACATGCTGATGATCACCAACGTCGGTTAAATCCGAAGATGAAGGAAGTGGTAAGTAGGGAAATATTAAAACTTCTGGAAGGAGGTATAATCTATCCTACAGCTGATAGTAGATGGGTAAGCCGAGTTCATTGTGTCCCTAAAATGGGAGGTATTACTGTTGTTCCTAATGATAAGAATGAACTTATTACACAAAGAATTGCTACTCGCTATAGAATGGTAATTGATTTTACATAATTAAACAAAGCTACTAGAAAAGATCATTACTGTTGGGGATATGACTATTGGATATGACCTGCCCAGGAGGGGCCGGGTCACGCCGCTGGCGGCCTAAAGATGAAGAAGCCCGACGAGGCCCAAGAAGATATGAAGATGGCGATTCATGAAGCAGGCTTATTGAAGGACCAAGACCCAGAGGTGACTTAAGGCACAAAGGGATGAGCCGCCATATGTTTAACTTGTATTCTAAGGAAAGCTTAGTAGAAGCCCAGCCGGTCACGTTTGTATGAGCCAGCCGGACTCTGTAAGCCGCCGGGCATCAACCTGTATATAAAGGGGCGACCCGGCGGCGGGGTAACGCAAGAAAACAACTCATCGAGAACTAGGTCAAGCGTATTTTCTCCCTGGTATTCGAAACCCAAGCAATACAACCTAAAGCAGGAGTAAGCTTTTACCTCGTTGAGAGGGGCCAAACCTAGGTAAACTCTCTGTGTCCTTTATCCCGTTTAAACCCCTTCAAGCTAACCTAGTTGTGATGGCTCCACACTAAGTCCTTTTTTCTAGGGCATCTGCTGTGTTAACACTACCGCGCGTCGGTCCTAAACAAATGGTTTTTAACCCATTTCCGCGACGGCATTTGGAACCGTCGCCAAGTGAGTGTGGGCGATAGGGGGGTCCTTCCCACATGACCCAAAAACCATCGGAGTAGGGTCCCTATAGTATTCCTAATCGTTTCTGCTCACATTGCCATCGCAGTCGGTATTCTATGGTGCTACATTTACGATGCAGCCCATCACAAAAGGTTCACTATTATAGAATGTGTACGATCACAAACACTTCACGGTTAATAAGATTAGCTAATCGTTGTATGAGTATCGGACAGGATTAAGAAACTTCGGATCGTCATAACATCGTCGTACACGACAACTATCGCACACGCTATCCTGTGGTGCAACATTTACGATGCATACTTCATCAGAAACAGTTCATGGTTGCGAATCGTGTACGATAAGGCAAATAACACAAATGTTTTATTTGCCCACAACGTTTGTGATATTGTCTAACATCAAACACGGTTTGCAAACGGCAACCATGTGGATGCTTGCACACGTTTCCCCTCTATGAACGGTCTCAGAATATGGTGCATATCACAAACATTTGTGTTTTACCAATCGTGTGTGCCATAAATACCTGGAGAGCATAATTTCACCCTAATTTAATTGCTGCTTTTCCAAATTGTACCGGATTTGGATTTGAAATTGAATGTATGCTACAACTTTATTCATATCCACCAGGTTCACACAACCAATGCATTATTTGATTCATAGGTACAATGATCAACCATAGTTGTATAACATACAATCATACCATAGGATAGCTTCTAGGGTTTAGCCTCTCCGATCTCGTGGTAGATCTACTCTTGTACTACCCATATCATCAATATTAATCAAGCAGGACGTAGGGTTTTACCTCCATCAAGAGGGCCCGAACCTGGGTAAAACATCATGTCCCCTGCCTCCTGTTACCATCCGCCTTAGACGCATACTTCGGGACCCCCTACCCGAGATCTGCCGGTTTTGACACCGACATTGGTGCTTTCATTGAGAGTTCCTCTGTGTCGTCGCCGTTAGGCTTGATGGCTCTTTCGATCATCGTTAGTGATGCAGTCCAGGGTGAGACTTTTCTCCTCGGATAGATTTTTGTATTCGGCGGCTTCGCACTGCGGGCCAACTCGCTTGGCCATCTGGAGGAGATCAAAAGTTACGCCCTTGGCCACTAGGTCAGGTTTGGAAGCTTAAACTACACGGCCGATATCCGCGGAGACTTGATCTTTGACGGATTCGAGCCTCTGCCCTGTGCGTCATGCGGTCACGATGAGTACGATTTAGCTCTACCATCAGACAGTGTTCAAGAGATCGCACCGGCAGCCGCTCAGACCCTCAATTCGGAGCCAGTTGCGCCATCCATGGACGGGTGGATGGACCCCACCACGGAGGCCATACCCTCAGCGGCAATGGAGCCAAACATCGACCTTACCCTGCACGAGAGCTGTGTTGTCGGACTGCCGGATCCTTCTCCGGCCACGGACTCCGAACCGCCTGCGCCCGTGCCTATCAAATCTGACTTGACGCCAATCATGGAGTTCACCTCTGCGGATATCTTTCAGCACTTGCCCTTCGGCGACATACTGAATTCATTATAGTCTCTCTCCTTGTTAGGAGAGTCCTGGCCGAACTATGTCCGGCAAGATTGGGATGCGGATGATGAAGAAATTCGCCACCCACCTACCACCCACTCAGTAGCCACTGTTGATGACTTAACCGACATGCTTGACTTCGACTCCGAAGACATCGACGGTATGGACGACGATGCAGGAGACGAACAGGAACCACTACCCACAGGGCATTGGACGCCCACTTCATCACATGACGTATACATGGTGGACACGCCAAAATAAAACAACGACGAGGAACGGAAGGACGCAACGAAGGGTTGTACCCTCGAGAAGCAGTCAAAGCGGCGGCGTAAGCACCGCTCCAAATCCCGCCTTGGCAGAAACAATGATCATATAGAACCAGTGTTAGAGTAGGGTGAACCATCGCCGGACCACGGCAACACGGAGAATCAAACCGAACGACCCAACTCTGTCAAAGATAATAGTCCAAACGACATCACACCAGACAGACACCCGGAGCAACAGAATGCCCATCAAAGGCTTGTTGCCACTGCGAGGAGTCTAAGAAAGCAGAAGGAAAGGCTCAAGGCTGCGCAAGACACACTCAGAATTAGATGGAGTGAAGTACTCAACACAGCAGTGAAGTACGGCGGTAATCACCCCACCAAGAGCTACCCGAAACGGAAATTGCTACCTGAATTCGATGAGGAAGCCTTAGATCCCCCGCAACCAAAAATTAAAATGGCCATCTGGTCGGATAGACGACCCCACGGCCAACATAGAGCAGAAAACAACACCGCACATGAGCCAATATGTGATCCACGCGAGGGCTCGCATCAAAAGGACGACGCAACCAGATCCATTTATGGACCACGCAAGCGCGCTCCAGCATACGATGCAACACAACAAACATCTGAACATCACGGTACACCCAGATACAGGGGTGCCGCACACCCCCTATGTTTCACCGAAGAGGTGCTGGACCATGAATTCCCAGAGGGATTCAAACCCATAAACATGGAGGCATACAACGGAACAACAGACCCTGCGGTCTGGATTGAGGACTATATCCTCCGTATCCATATGGCTCGAGGAGACGATCTCCATGCCATCAAGTACTTACCCCTCAAACTCAAAGGGCCAGCTCGGCACTGGCTAAAAAGTCTCCTCGAAAGCCCCATTGGAAGCTTGGAAGAGCTCGAAGACGCTTTTCGGGCAAATTTTCAAGGGACTTATGTCCGACCTTCGGATGAGGATGATTTGAGTCATATAACTCAACAGCCCGGAGAGTCGGCCCGAAAGCTTTGGAACAGGTTTCTTACTGGCTTTCAAACACAACGTTCGTGACGAATGGCTTGCCAGACACCTCGGCCAAGAAAAGTCGAGAACAATGGCAGCATTAACAATCCTCATGACCCGCTTTTGCGCGGGTGAGGATAGCTGGCTAGCAAGATGCGGCACCAGCGACCCAAGTACATCCGAAGTTAGAGATGGAAACGTGAAATCACGATGCAGGAAAAATAATAAGCGCCGAAATAAAGAAGACAGCCCGAAGAGCACGGCGGTCAACGCCGGATTCAGAAGCTCTCAGCCAGGTCAGCAAAAGCCGCCCCCTAAAGGCAGCGGAGACGAACTATCCAGCCTAAACAAAATTCTGGACCAAATATGTCAGATCCATAGCACCCCTAGTAAACCCGCTAATCATACCCATAGAGAATGTTGGGTCTTCAAGCAGTCCGACAAGCTCAATGCCATACACAAGGGGGAGGATACACCAAGTGAAGACGAGGATGAGCCTCTCAAGCAAGACAGTGGGAAACAAAAGAAATTTCCA
Source organism: Triticum dicoccoides (assembly GCF_002162155.2). NCBI lineage: Eukaryota > Viridiplantae > Streptophyta > Magnoliopsida > Poales > Poaceae > Triticum > Triticum dicoccoides. The sequence goes on along the minus strand of NC_041386.1, from coordinate 389,200,875 downwards.
CCAGAAGTCAAAACAGTAAACGTGTTACACGTGATCAGGGGGAGAAACAAAGCAACACTCCTAGAGAAATATACCCAAGGGCCTATCACCGCGGAGTCCTGCCACTGGTCGTCTCAACCGATCACTTTCGACCATCGGGATTACTCAGCAAGTATCCGGCATGCAGGATGGGCTGCCTTGGTATTAGATCCAGTAATTGACGGATACCACTTCACACGAGTCCTGATGGACGGTGGCAGTAGTCTAAACCTGATATATCATGACACAATCCGCAAAATGGGGATAGACCCAACGAAAATTTGCCACAGCAATGCTACCTTTAAAGGAGTAACGCCAGGCCCAGGGGCTCATTGCACGGGCTCCTTGCTACTAGAAGTTATATTCGGCTTCCCCGATAACTTTCGTAGCGAAAATTTAACCTTCCACATTGCTCCGTTCCAAAGTGGCTATCAAGCACTACTTGGACGCGAAGCTTTCGCTCTCTTTAATGCAATACCGCATTACGCCTCCCTCACACTTAAAATGCCCAGTCCACGTGGCATCATTACAGTAAATGGAAATATTGAGCGATCCCTGCGCGCCGAAGAGAGTGCGGCCGCCTTGGCAGCCACACACTAAAACGGCCTCACCAACTAAAGCATTCGATAGATCGTCAAGACTACGGACACAGTTAGACGAGTCCGATGCAGCTATATGTAATTCATACAGGTTTGATGGCCACACCCCTATTACAAATACAAGGGGCTCAATGCGCGCAGACAAGTGGCAATTTTTACTCATCTTGAATTGTACATGGTTTCTTTAATATAACCTACCTTTCTGCACGACAACTTTTCACCTAAGTTCCTCTCTTTTACAAATGAGCATCGTGCTACACCCATTCAGGATATGGCACAACGGAGACACAGGCGCAGACGTGCAGCAGCGACCCGTTCCAAGGATTCTTTTTAGATTAAGACCCTGCGTAAACCTTTCTTACTGTCTCTTGTTGATACACATCCCTCGGATTCTCAATACTATTGAGAAGGGTGCTGACGTCTTGGCATGTGGTCACGTCAGAATAATGAACGTACTTGGACACCGGGGGCTTCTTACAAAGGGCACTGTTTAGGCCCGGTTTATACCATAAAGACTGAATACCTTAGGGAGTGTTCGGCGTCGCGAGTTTGGCCTTATATGCATCAGCTCCGAATCACGTCTTTTGTCAAATGTTGGGTTTGCCCGGCTCCTGTGTTTTGCTGCCTTACGTTCTGCTCTATCGGCTAAGGCAGCACCAGGAGAACCACTGCGATTGTGCCCCGGTTCATCCGGACGAGCACCTCAGTGGAGAAAGCCGAAAACTGACTGTCATGATATAGCGTGAGACTGGTCAACCACTCGATGACCCATCGGAATGTTAGAATTTCTCCGCCTTAACGAAGGGCCATTTCCCGGCCAGGCATGTACGCACCCTGAATTCGGAAGAGTGCGGAGCCACCAGGGGCTATATAGTAGCCCCACCGTCAAACTCCTATGGCTAAGTGAAAGTGTTAAAGCATTATAGTCCGGTTGCCTCCTTCGCTGTGCTATCACCTCCTTAATAGGAGCAAGACGTTGGATTAATTGTGAACATGTGTCTTCTGCGAACACCCCCGCATTATATGCGTGGGGGCTGAAGCCGACGACTGCAATCTTTCAGGTTATATACATATATACATAAACGGCCGCACAGGAGGCATCATATTAGTTTCAGGCAAAAGTATAAATACAGCCTTAATAAATTTGATAAACATTGTTTTTACAATGGGAATACATGTCACTCAAACATAATATTCTTCGAGCAATGGGCCTCTATCAAACGAGCACCCTCAAGAACTTCTTCAAAATAGTGCTCGGCAGCCACTCGGCCTATGGCCGAACCCTGCGCCTCAACAGTGGTAGCATCCATCTCCGCCCAGTATGCTTTGACATGGGCAAGGGCCATCCATGAGCCTTCTATGCATGCCGACCTCTTCATCGCATTGATGCGCGGCACCGCACCAAGGAACTGCTGCACTAAGCTGAAATAGCTGTTCGGCTTCGGCTTTTCCGGCCAGAGATGATCTACGATGGACCTCATGGCGAGTCCGGACAATCAATTGAGTTTGGCCCATTCGGCAAGTTGATCAGTTAGTTGAAGAGGACGCTCTGGAACGTTAAACTATGACAAGAATAGCTTGTCCACTTCATGATCTGTTTGATCTCGGAAGTATTCGGCCGCATCGACAACGCTCGCCGCCAAGTCCAGATATGCGTCTGCCGAACTCCACAGCCGATCTAGAGGGGCATACCGCAGATCCCCGAACTTCCTACGCAGCAAAAAGGGCTTCCCAGCCGCAATATCCATGGCTTCACGCTGGTCTTCCTTCTTTGCCCTCATAGCAGAGAGGGTGTCTTTAGTAGCCACCGTGGCCTTTTCAAGGTCCATCGCCTTCGCTCGGTTCTCTACTTCAAGGAGCTCGCAGCGGTCGGCAGTGTCTTTTAACTTTACAGTCATCTTGGCCATTTTCTCTTTGCTCTCGCAATGCGCGGCCTTCTCGGCTCTCAACTCTTCGGCCGCCTTTAAAGAGGCCGCATTACTAATCCTTGTTTGTTCGTTGGCTCGGGCAAGTTCCACCCGAAGGGTCTCCACGGCGGCAGCTCCATCTGCAGTCACAACATATTAAAGATACTGGCATCACGCTGCTCTTACTATGTGACATTGACCGGGAAAACATTACTTACCCTGTGCCTGGTCCAGCCGCTTGTTAACAAGCTCGATGTCGGCATCTGCCTTATCCAGTTGCCGCTATAGTTCGGCAAACTCATTAGTCCGGCAGCCACCGGAGCTTCCATCACCTACACATAAAGCGGTATGGTTATTAGCTGGGACTACAATCCTCTGTTTTCCACCATTCTCGGCGACAACCAGAGTCTCAGGGGCTACTATCTACACATGGCACACCTAAAAATGTGCGGTACCATCACAAATGTACATCAGTTTACGTACCTCAAAGCCCGTCAGTAGACTCATAAAGGTGTCATGCAACCCGCTTTCGGTGGATGAAATCCTTTCCATCACCGTACCCATCAATGTACGGTGTTCTTCCGAGATGGTCGCCCGCCTTAGCAGATCCGTCAGTGCGTCCGACCGAATAGGAGACGGCGCCAGACTCTTTTGTTTGCTCTCTTCAAGATCTAGATGGTGGGGACTTCGGGTGACTATAGGATTATCTTCTGGCCTCACCGGATCCGGAGAGGCCCTCCGTGACGACACTTCAATGTCGCCCGCTTCTTGAGCGGGGGAGTCCGGGGGAGGCGTTTCGCTCTCCATCATCCCCGGAAGAAGGTCCCCTGAAGACAAGCTCCATTGAGAAGGGCTAAGATCCGAACTACGAGATAAACGCTTCGGTTATTTTCCTCGGAAGTAAGGTAGAATACCTTTACTATTAAGTCTTTTTTGATCACTTACGGCTCGTTAGAGGGCTGATCCTCGCGCGGACTTTGTGTGGCAAAAGCACCCTCCGAGGCAGGACCCTCTGGTAGAGACTTCTTCTCCCGTTTGGAAGCCTTGGTTTCCGGATCTTCAGAGGCAGTCCTCTTCCTTCCCCGAAGCGAGAGGAGGTTAGATTCTTCCCCTTGGTTATCCTCCTTCACGGAGGAGCTCATTCCCTCGGTTGGAATTGGTAGCGATGGGGGCCCGCTTTCAACCTCATTATTCCCCCCTTTATCTTCCTTTGAGGGCTCCGGGCAAGGTGCTAGCTCGAGCATCTTTTCCAGTACCGGATTATCCAAACCCTTAGGAAGGGGGGCCGAACACCGAATCATCTTACCTTTGTTAGCCAGTCCTCGTCATAGAGTGATTTCTCAGAATGATGTCATGGTAAATGAAAGATGGTGTGTTCGGCTAGAGGATTACTTACTTGGTCGGTGGTACAGTTGCTGCTCAGGCCCACGTCCTCGATAGTATCCGGACACTCTATTTGGGGTCCGAAGAATGATTTGTACATCTCCTCGTGTGTCAGGCCGAGGAATTCTGAATAGTGCGTGGCCCTTCTGGGTTGAACTCCCACATGCGGAGGGGCCGGCGTTTGCAAGGCTGGACTCGACGAACCAGCATGATTTGCACCACCGTAACCCAACTGAAATCTCCGTCCAAGAGATCTTGAATGCGGCTTTGTAGTATAGGCACGTCCTTGGATGGAGCCTTGCTCAGCCCTCTGCTAATCCATAACATCAGTTGTGGTGGAGGGCCCGAGTGGAAAGCAGGGGCGGCCACCCACTTGGCAATTCTAGGAGCTGTGATGTAAAACCACTCCTGCTGCCATAATTCGGACACCTCTGGAAAGGAACCTTTGGCCATGGAGCTCCAACGATTTTACTTATTAATGCACCTTCGCACCCTACGTGCTGCCCCTCGACCATCTTCGGCTTCACGTCAAAGGTCTTGAGCCATAGGCCAAAGTGAGGGGTAATGCGGAGGAACGCCTCACATACGACAATAAATGTCGAGATGTGGAGAAAGGAGTCTGGGGCTAGATCATGGAAATCTAGCCCGTAATAGAACATAAAACCCCTAACAAAGGGATCCAGGGTGAGGCCTAGGCCTCGGAGGAAGTAGGAGATCAACACAACGTTCTCGTTGGGTTCGGGAGTAGGGACGACCTGCCCTCGGGCAGCCAACCAATGCGAAACCTTGGCGGTCAGGTATCTGGCCTCCCTCAACTTCTTGATATCCTCTTCCGTAACGGAGGAGGGCATGCACCAGCCTTGAAGGCTAGTTCCGGACATGATTGAAGGTCCGAAGCACCTGACCTGGGCTTTGGGTGTTAGAACTCGAGGCAGGGGAAGGATTCGATTGAGCACGGGAGGGAAAAAAGTAAAAGCTTTGTCCCTTTATTAAGAGGGTGAATATCAAGCGTCCTCCTAGTGGCCGTTTGGGACTTGCCTAAAATCTAGGAGTCCTAGGCAAGGTTGGGTTACACATGACCGTATTGATGAGAATCCCGTAATTAGGGGAACACGATCTCTGCTTTGACAAGACGTGTCAAGAAACCGCTTCGCGTTATGTGTGGAGCTGGTTAAAGAAAAACGGTTCGAATAATCACCGAGCCATGGCCTGACGTCATCTTTCCAAAGCGTGTCAGCAGATTAAGATTTGTGGAAATATTATTCTCTCTATGGTGGTATGTGGAATTTATTTTGCAGGGTCGGACACTATCCTGGTATTCAAACTCTTCTGTGATATGTTCGGAGGAGGAACCGCTTTGCAATGCCGAAGAAAACACTGTGTGCCGGACTCATCGTCATTGAAGCCTGGTTCAGGGGCTACTGAAGGAGTCCGGGATTAGGGGTCTTCGGACAGCCGGATTATATCCTTTGGCCGGACTGTTGGACTATGAAGATACAAGATTTAATACTTCGTCTCATTTCCGGATGGGACTCTACTTGGCATGGAAGGCAAGCTAGGCAATATGGATCTGTATATCTCCTCCTTTGTAACCGACCTTGTGTAACCCTAACCCTCTCCGGTGTCTATATAAACTGGAGGGTTTTAGTCCGTAGGACACAACAATAACATACAATCATACCATAGGCTAGCTTCTAGGGTTTAGCCTCTCCGATCTCGTGGTAGATCTACTCTTGTACTACCCATATCATCAATATTAATCAAGCAGGAAGTAGGGTTTTACCTCCATCAAGAGGGCCCGAACCTGGGTAAAACATCGTGTCCCCTGCCTCCTCTTACCATCCACCTTAGACGCACAGTTCGGGACCCCCTACCCGAGATACGCCGGTTTTGACACCGACAATCACCCTTGAGGTGAATACGTTGGGAGGAGAAACTATAAGCCTCTATCTTTCTATGTGTCTAGTTGAAATTTTTTGCCCATGTGTATGCGGTGAGTGTTAGCAATCATAGAAGACTATATCATGGTTGAGTATGGACTTGCCTAAAGGCTCCCATACGTGAACCTTCCTGAAAATATGATGAATTGTAGTTGCAAAGTTGACTGAGAACATAGTTTGTTGGTTTCCAATAGAGTTTTTGCTTTATACTTCAATAGTGTGATGAATTGTTACTTATTCATGAGAAGCCCGTAATAAAATTTATATGATAAAAGTTTTATGTTAAAGTTTGTTGCTATTATAATAATTCACATGATGCTTCTATGTCCATATTTTGTTTTTATCGGCACCTCTCTCTCTAAGCATGTGGACATGTTTATCGATTTCGGTTTTCGCTTGAGGACAAGAGAGGTCTTATTTGGGGGAGTTGATACACCCATTTTGTATCATGTTCAACTACTGTTATGATACGAACACGACAACATCTAGTACATCAAAAAGTGTGGCTACTATTGAAGTTAAACAAATTGAGTCAAGCGAGAAGAGCTTATTCGAGAATGTTGGAGGAACTACCAGACATTCAAATATATTGCACCGTGGTAGAGATGGCAAGAAACGGGAGCTATGTGGACCTGGATTTTGTGCCATTAATTGTAGAGACGCAATATACAGGAGGGTCAAAATTACACATCAGCCAAGATTGAAGCAAGGAGTAAATTGCAGCCAACCCATACATGTGAGCGTATGCATGCACACATGCCTGGAGCCAATTAAACCAAGAGATAAAATATTGTACAGTTTGAATCCGCTTGTCAAGGGACACAATCAAGAGCCTAAGACACAAGAGATTACGCCCACCTTTCATACACCTCCTCGATCGGTTAAAAATGGGAACATGAAGCTGCACGTTGGGTCCTAATTGCATGGAGATTAGTTTATTTTTTAGTCCCTTTACCATACGTACGGTTGTGTCCTTTTAAAATTAGGAAGTATATCCTTTTGTTAGTTAGTAGTTTCCCTCGTGCTATTACGTGCCATACAAACCATGAGGGCAAGTTTTGTTAGTTACGTATAGGTAGGAGTCCAGGTGGTGTGGGCCTTAGGCCATGTGTTCGATATATAAAAGTGAAGATGAGATGGCGTCTATGTATTAGATCAGTTTTGGAGTTTTATTTCGAGGATGAGATATACAGAAAAAACGTCCGAGTTACGGGCGGCCATATCTTGTGTATTATCTGTGATTTTCCCATCGTGGAAATTTACTAGCGACGGAGGGTTGATCATCACATCGACGCCTACGTGCTGATCCGAGGGGGTCATTATTTTCGTTTGTGTATTTTCGTACACAAGTGAAAATTATCTTGAAGGTTGTGAGGAGGAACAAGGGGGCGAATTGTTGATCAAGCATCGTCGTGAAAGATCGGGTCAAATCATCGGCGCGGCCGAGGTCGTGCCTTCATCAAGTGATATTCAGAGCTAAGGTTAGTCATGGTGACCCAGTTTGCAATATCGTCTATGGAGGCGAGCATCAACATGTTGAGCACGAACTTATTGATGGAGGAGGAGGGCATCGGCGAGGCCGTTCTTTTTCACACTCGTTGTGTCGTGAAGGAGCGGTGTGTCAATTTGACGATTGATGAAGGTTCTGCGGTCAACATGGTGAGCATTGAGGTGGTGAAAAAATTGGGGCTGAATATGGCGCCCCTTGAAAGACCGTACATGCCTGAAGTGGTTCAAAGGTGAAATAAAAATTACACATAGGATTTTGCTAATTTTTGATCTGGGGAAATATTATTGTGCGGAATTTTTTCATGTTTGTCCGGTGCACATGGTGTTGTGCTATATTCTACTTGGAAACCCATGGTGCACGTGTGTCGGGGCTGTTCGGAATGTCAAGAAAAATAGTTTCTCTTTATCATGGAAGGGCCAAAGAATTTGTTTATTCCTATGCCAGTGGATGTGTTCACAGCAGATTGGAAAAATCGTTTGGTGAAAAGAAGAGAACAAGAAGAAGAAACAAAGGAAGAAGTTGATGCACCAAAAGAGGGATTGAATCTGTTGTTGGAGAAGGTCAAAGAAAATTGTGGTGCAAAGGGACAGCGGTGGAGTGTTTTCAAAACACAGTGCATGATCAAGGGTCATGCATGAATGATGATAATTGCCGGTGGTAGCTTTACCAATGCCATTAGCAAGGATGTTGTGCAGGCTTTGGGTTTGTCCATGTGGCGGCACCCCCAGCCACACCATGTGAGCTGGTTATATAACTCTGGAAAATGAAAGATTACACATAAGGTACGTGTACCTTTTGCAGTTGGAGCTTATATTGACAAGGTAGACTGTGACGTTATACCAATGGATGCGTGCCAGTTACTATTGGGAAGGCCGTGGCTGTTCGATCATGATGCAACGCATGCCAGAAAATCCAACATTTATACATTCATGCATGATGGAAAGAAACACATATTGAAACCGATGATGGACAGTGCAATTATTGTAGACATGCGAGTTCCAGAAAAGGAGGTGTCTTTTGAAAGTTATCTCAAAACCGAGGATGGTTTTGTTTGAAGGTAGGGAGGATGATACGAACACGACAACATCTAGTACATCAAAAAGTGTGGCTGCTATTGAAGTTAAACAAATTGAGTCGAGCGAGAAGAGCTTATTCGAGAATGTTGGAGGAACTACCAAACGTTCAAATATATTGCACCGTGGTAGAGATGGCAATAAACATGAGCTATGTGGACCTGGCTTTTGTGCCATTAATTGTAGAGATGCAATATACATGAGGGTCAAAATTACACATCAGCCAAGATTGAGGCAAGGAGTAAATTGCAGCCAACCCAAACATGTGAGCGTATGCATGCACACAGGCCAGGAGCCAATTAAACCAAGATATAAAATATTGTACAGTTTGAATCAGCTTGTCAAGGGACACAATCAAGAGCCTAAGCCAGAAGAGATTACGCCCACCTTTCATACACCTCCATGATGGGTTAAAATTGGGAACATGAAGCTGCACGTTGGGTCCTAATTGCATGGAGATTAGTTTATTTTTTAGTCCCTTTACCATACGTACGGTTGTGTCCTTTTAAAATTAGGAAGTATATCCTTTTGTTAGTTAGTAGTTTCCCTCGTGCTATTACGTGCCATACAAACCGTGAGGGCAAGTTTTGTTAGTTACGTATAAGTAGGAGTCCAGGTGGTGTGGGCCTTAGGCCATGTGTTTGATATATAAAAGTGAAGATGAGATGGCGTCTATGTATCAGATCAGTTTTGGAGTTTTATTTCGAGTATGACATATACAGAAAAATGTCCGAGTTATGGGCGGCCATATCTTGTGTATTATCTGTGATTTTCCCATCGTGGAAATTTACTAGCGACAGAGGGTTGATCATCACATCGACGCCTACGTGCTGATCCAAGGAGGTCATTATTTTCTTTTGTGTATTTTCGTACACAAGTGAAAATTATCTTGAAGATTGCGAGGAGGAACAAGGGGGCGAATTGTTGATCAAGCATCGCCGTGAAAGATCGGGTCAAATCATCGGCGCGACCGAGGTGCAATCATAGAAGACTATATAATGGTTGAGTATGTGGACTTGCCTAAAGGCTCCCATATGTGACCCTTCCTGAAAATATGATGGATTGTAGTTGCAAAGTTGACTGAGAACATAGTTTGTTGGTTTCCAATAGAGTTTCTGCTTTATACTTCAATAGTGTGATGAATTGTTACTTATTCATGAGAAGCTTGTAATAAAATTTCTATGATAAAAGTTTTATGTTGAAGATTGTTGCTATTATAATAATTCACATGATGCTTCTATGTCCATATTTTGTTTTTATCGGCACCTCTCTCTCTAAGCATGTGGACATGTTTATCGATTTCGGTTTTCGCTTGAGGACAAGCGAGGTCTTATCTTGGGGGAGTTGATACACCCATTTTGTATCATGTTCAACTACTGTTATTTATAATGTTTTTATGCATAATAATGCTTTTTGGAGTAATTCTAATGCCTTTTCTCTCATAATATGCAAGGTACACACAAAGAGGGAGAATTCCGGTAGCTAGAAATCTGGACCTGAAAAAGCTACATTAGGCTACCTATTATGCACAACTCCAAATGAATTGAAGCTTTATAGGGAAATTTTATGGAATACATAAGAAAAACTGGAGTCAATAAGTACTAGAGGGGGCCCACCAGGTGGGCACAACCCACCTGGGCGCGGCAGGGAGCCCATGCGTGCCCTAGTGGGTTGTGCCCTCCTCAGCCCACCTCCGGTGCCAATCTTCTGGTATATAAGTCATTTTTGACATAGAAAAAATGAGGGGAGGAATTTCGGGACGGAGCCCCGCCGTCTCGAGGCGGAACTTGGGCAGGAAAACATTGCCCTCCGGCGGAGTGATTCCACCGGGGGAACTTCCCTCCCGGAGGGGGAAATCATCGTCATGATCATGACCAACAACTCTCCCGTCTTGGGGAGGGAAATCTCCATCAACATCTTCAACAACATCATCTCCTCTCAAACCCTAGTCCATCTCTTGTGTTCAATCTTTGTACCGGAACTATAGATTGGTGCTCGTGGGTGACTAGTAGTGTTCATTACATCTTGTAGTTGATTACTATATGGTTTATTTGATGGAAGATTGTATGTTCAGATCCATTATTCTATTTAATACCGCTCTGATATTGAGCATGTTTATCACTTGTGAGTAGTTACTTTTGTTCTTGAGGTCACGGGAGAAATCATGTTGCAAGTAATCATGTGAACTTGATATGTGTTTGATATTCTGATAGTATGTATGTTGTGATTCCCTTAGTGGTGTCATGTGAATGTTGACTACATGAGACTTCACCATATTTGGGCCTAAGGGAATTCATTGTGGAGTAGTTATTAGATGATGGGTTGCGATAGTGATAGAAGTTTAAACCCTAGTTTATGCACAATTCCATAAGGGACCGATTGGATCCAAAAGTTTAATGCTATGGTTAGAATTTATTCTTAATACTTTTCTCGTAGTTGCAGATGCGTGTGAGGGGGTTAATCATAAGTACGAGGTTTGTTCAAGTAAGAACAACACCTAAGCACCGGTCCACCCACATATCTAATTATTAAAGTAGCGAACATGAATCGAATCAAGATGATGACAGTCCCTAAATTAAATTCCCATGTACCCTCAAGAACGCTTTGCTTATTATAAGAGACCGTTTTGGCCTGTCCGTTACCTCAAAAGGATGGGGATACCTTGCTGCTGTTTTGCTACTACTATCATTACTTGCTCGTTACAAATTATCTTGGTATTAAACTACTCTGTTACTTACAATTTTAGCACTTGCAGACACTACTGTGCTAAAAACCACTTGTCATTTCTTTCTGCTCCTCATTGGGTTCGACACCCTTACTTATCGAAAAGGCTACAAGTGATCCCATATACTTGTGGGTCAACACGTCTCTATCACCAAGACCCTCATCGACGGGGCTACCGGACTCAACGGGATCTCCATCGCAACCTTCGATATGCTTTATGTGCCCTACGACTAGCTAATGCCCACCAGACCCTTTTCGGGGGTGACCGATGGCTCCACCACTCCCCTGGGGCAGGTGCGCCTCCTAGTTACCTTCGGCACTCGCGACAACTAGCACAATGAGCTCATCGACTTCGACATGGCCCACATCATCCTCCCGTACAACGTCATCCTGGGATATGCCGCTGTCGCTATGTGCGTGGCGCCAACCCACCATGGCTACAATGTCCTCAAGATGCCAGGGTGCAGCGGCATCATCATTGTCGCCTATGATGAAAAGGACGTGGTCTACTCCATTGAGCATGCCTGCCGGGCAACTATGACTAAGAATTCTGACAACGAGAATGCCACTGCAACTCTCGAGCCCGCCTCCATGAAGAAGAAGCAGCTCCTCCCCAAGAGTCATCCTGAGGCGATGAAGGCATCAGTTGGTGACACCTCCAGCGCCGTGCTTGCCGACGGGGCTTTCCTTCCTTCCCGCATAGGAAGGCCCACCTGGTGCCTCCCTCTAGGCAGGCTCGGGGGCTTCCACCTAGAGAACATCTGACCTGGCCAGCATGACGAGGGAGGTACTTGGGCACCACTTGGAGGCGTGGTTCGGTGCGCACCCTCGTAAGCAAGAAGCACGACGTGAGGCGCCAGGAGCACAGGAGTTCATTACCTAGGAGATGCACAAGCTACAGGAGGCTCAGTCCATGCGCGGCGAGCGCAGCCCCGCACGGCCCGTCGACGCACCTGCTACTCCCGTTGTGGGCAGCAAGGTGCGTGTGTGTGTCAACTTCCCTGGCCTCAACAAGGCCAGTTCTTAGGACATCTTCTGGCTGTCGCACGTCGCACGTTGACGCACCTTTTGCTCCCATTGTGGGCAGCAAGTTGCGCGTGTGTGTCAACGTCCCGGGCCTCAACAAGGCTAGTTCTCAGGACATCTTCTGGCTGTCGCACGTCGGCCGGAGCGGGGGCATCACCACAAACTACGTCTGCATGCCCCTCGGCCTGCTAAACATGGGTGGTGATACGTCTCCAACATATCTATAAATTTTTATTGTTCCATGCTATTATATTATCTGTTTTGGATGTTTTATATGCATTCATATGCTATTTCATATTTTTTGCACTAACTTATTAACCTAGAGCCCTGTGCCAGTTTCTGTTTTTCCTTGTTTTTGAGTTTTACGGAAAAGGAATATCAAACGGAGTCCAAACGGAATAAAACTTTCGCGATGATTTTTCTTGGACTAGAAGACATCTACGGAGGTTGGAGAGGGAGCCAGAAGAGTCCCGAGGGTTCCACAAGCCCTCAGGGTGTGTCCCCTGGTTTGTGAGTCCCACGGGACTCCTCCAACCCTAAGTTTTTCTCTATAAATTACCAAATATTCCCAAATGACCAGAAGAGTGCACCAAAATACTTTTTCGCCGCCGCAAGCCTCTATTCTCGTGAGATCCCATCTTTGGGCCTTTTCCGACACCCTACCAGAGGGGGATTCGATCACGGAGGGCATCTACATCAACTCTATTGCCCTTCCGATGAAGCGTGAGTAGTTTACCACAGACCTACGGGTCCATAGCTTGTAGCTAGATGGCTTCTTTTCTCTCTATGATCTTCAAAACCATGTTCTCCTCGATGTTCTTGGAGTTATATCCAATGTAATATTCTTTTGTTGTGTGTTTGTCGAGATTCAATAAATTGTGGATTTATGATCAGATTACCTATGAATATTATTTGAGTATTTTCTGAATTATGATATGCCTGATCAAATATCTTTGCATTTCCCTTCGAATTATTGGTTTGGTTTGGCCAACTAGATTGGTTCTTCTTGCAATGGTAGAGGTGCCTAGTTTTGGGTTCAATCTTGCGGTGTCCTCACCCAGTGACATTGTAGGGGTAGCGAGGCACGTATTGTATTATTGCCATCAAGGGTAAAATATGGGGTTTTCATCATATTTCTTGAGTTTATCCCTCTACATCATGTCATCTTACTTAACGCGTTACTCCGTTCTCATGACCTTAATACTCTAGATGCATGCTGGATAGCGGTCGATGTGTGGAGTAGTAGTAGTAGACGTAGGCAGAAGTCGGCCTACTTGCCACAGATGTGATGCCTATATTCATGATCATTGCCTTGGATATCGTCATAACTTTGCACTTTTCTATCAATTGCTCGTCAGTAATTTGTTCAATCATCATATTATTTTCTTTCAAGAGAAAAGCCTCTAGTGAAACCTATGGCCCTGGGTCTATTTTCCATCATATATATTTAGATCTATAAACCAAAAAAACCAAAAAAATACCTTGTTGCAATTTATTTATTTTTACTTTGTTTTATGTCTAGTAATCTTTTATATCTATTTCTATCAGATCTCATCCTTGCAAGTGACCATGAAGGGATTGACAACCCTTTTTTCGCGTTGGGTGCAAGTGTTTTATTGTATGTGTAGGTGCATAGATTGGAGACTTCCGTGTACTCCGACTGGATTGATACCTTGGTTCTACAGCTAAGGGAAATAGTTATCTCTACTTTGCTGCATCACCCTTTCCTCTTCAAGGGAAAAACCAACGCAAGCTCAAGAAGTAGCATGAAGAATTTCTGGCGCTGTTGCCGGGGAGGTTCTACATCAAGCCTACCAAGTAGCCATCATAAAATCCCATCTCTTGCATTGCATTATTTCCCATTTGACTATCGTTTTCCGCTCCCCCACTTCTAAAACATTTTCAAAAAAATACAAAAATATTTGCCTTTTTATTCTCCGTTCTTCCGTTCATCTTTTCATTTTCTTTTTTGCTTGTGTGCTAGATTGCTTGTTTGTCACTATGGCTCAACCTAAGAGCTTTGATCCTTACAATAGGATGTTGGAAGAGATTGAAAATAATGCTAAAAGCTTCATGTCCTTACAATTTGAGCATAATAGTTTCCTCAGGAATGAACTTAAAGAATAAAAAACTATGATGGAGTATATCAATAAAGAGCCTGATGATGTTACTAAGGAAATATATGATCTTATTTCAATTTTCTCATATTGAAAATTTAGTAGGCCAAATCTCCGATAACCGAACTACTTTGGTAAATACGATGGCCGCTAACCGGAGTCCCTTGAAAATAATGATGAAGATCTTAAAGTGATTGATGTGACTCTTATTGAATCTTTGTTTTCTAATATAAATCTTGGTAAAGATGGGACTGGAGATGAGTCAACTTTATCTAGAAGGCGTTCCAATGATTCGGAGTTTAAAGATCTTAATGCAAAAATTGATAAAAGTGGGATTAGTGAGGTCAAAACGTTAAGTAGAATGAACCCACTCTTTTGTATTTCAAGCATTTTAATTATGATAATTGTTGTTTGATAGATTGTATTTCCTTGTTGCAATCCATGTTGAATTCACCTCATAGTTATAATCAAAATAAAGCTTTTACTAAACATATCGTTGATGCTATGATGAAATCTTTTGAAGAAAAACTTGAGTTGGAAGTTTCTATCCCTAGAAACCTTCATGATGAGTGGGAACCTACAATTAAGATTAAAATTAAATTTTATGAGGGCCATGCTTTATGTGATTTGGGTGCTAGTGTTTCCACGATTCCGAAAAATTTAGGTGATGTACTAGGTTTCCGCGAATTTGATGATTGTTCTTTCAATTTGCATCTTGCGGATTCCACTATTAAGAAACCTATGGGAAGGATTAATGATGTTCTTATTTTTTCAAATAGTAATTATGTGCCCGTAGATTTCATTGTGCTTGATATAGATTGCAATCCTACATGTCCTATTATTCTTGGTGGACCTTTCCTTAGAACGATTAGTGCAATTGTTTATATGAAAGAAAGAAACATTAGATTTCAATTTTCCTTAAGGAAGGGCATGAAACACTTTCCAAGAATGAAAATTAAGTTCCCATATGAATGTATTAGGAGGGCCACTTATGGATTTAATACCAAAGATGAAAATACCTAGATTTATGTTTTATGCCTAGCTAGGGGCGTTAAACAATAGCGCTTGTTGGGAGGCAACCCAATTTTACTTTTGTGTTTTTTTGCTTTGGGTTCTATATTTAAATAAGTACACATTATTACCTCTGTAGTAATTTTGTTTTTGTGTTTTAATTAGTGTTTTAGCCAAGCAAGACCTTTGGAATGGTCTATGGTGATGGCTGATTTGATCTTGCTGAAAAACAGAAGCTTCTGCACCCGGTAAAACAATTTTGAAAACTCATAGAAGCGTGATTTTGATCTGAATTATTACAGGAGATTGATATACAAATTTCCTATATTGTCCTAATATTTTAGAATTTTTGGAGTTAGAGAAGTATACAGAGTTTTCAGATTGCTACAGACGGTTCTGTTTTTGACAGATTCTGTTTTCTATGTGTTATTTGCTTATTTTAATGAATCTATGGATAGTATCGGGGGGTATGAACCATGGAGAAGTTGGAATACAGTAGATATTACACCAATATAAATAAAGAATGTGTTCACAACAGTACCAAAAGTGGTGATTTATTTTATTATACTAACAGATATATTGAGTTCTCTGTTGAGTTTTGTGTTGTGAATTTTTTAAGTTTTGGGTAAAAATTTGATGGACTATGTAATAAGGAGTGGCAACAGCCTAAGATTGGGGAGACGAAGGCACCCCAAGGTAATATTCAAGGACAACTAAGCATCTAAACTTGGGGATGCCCCAGATGGCATACCCTCTTTCGTCTTCGTTCCAACGGTAAATTTACTTGAGGTATATTTTTATTCACCACGTGATATGTGTTTTGCTTGGAGCGTCTTGTATGATATGAGTATTTGCTCTTTAGTTTGCCACAATCATCGTTTCGGTACAAACTATTTGTTATAGACGCGCATTAATCATGCATTTATTAGAATACTCTATGTGCTTCACTTATATCTTTTGAGCTAGGCAATTTTGCTCTAGTGCTTCACTTATATCTTTTTAGAGAACGATAGTGTAACATCACAAATTTTCAATTTGGAATGTTATACATAGGTCATTATATGCATATCATATTTTATTTGCATTTTGGTTTTGATCCTAGAAATTCTAAGCAACTTAAGGACCCACGGAGAGAGTTGGGGATTTCGTTTATTTTCATATTTGAGTTTTCTCAAATATTGAAAAAGGGATCATCTTGGTTTTAATTATTTTTCTCTCCAATTAATATTCCTAATATAAAAAAATAAAAGAGAGGAGATAATATGAAGTCTCCAAAAATAAAGGAAATATTGGAGGAAACATATTAAAATCAATTACATAATTTTATTTGGATTTTATTGATATTTTATTCCAATTAGAAAAATATGCATTTTTCAAAATTGCATTTGTAGGCCAAGAAAATGTTCACTTCGTTCTAAATATTTTCTTTAGACGGCGAAAATTGTTTTTGGCATTTTTAGAATTTTGTTATATTTATTTAGGATTTTTCCTCTTCGATGGAATTTATTTATTTTTGAAAAAAACGCGTCGCCCGACTAGGCCAACGGCCCAGCCGGGCGGGCCATAGCCCAGCGCGCCGCCACCTCCCGTTCTGGATCGGGACCGGAGTCCCGAACGCCGACGCCGTCGAGTCTGCCGGGGACACGCCTCCCGAGGCCGCCCCCTCCCCTAGTTAGCTGCCCCCACCTATAAATGCCGCCGCCCCCGCCGCCTCTCCCCGACCCGCACCACCATCGCCGCCGCCGCACGCCTCGCCCCGCTACCGCAGCCTCACCGCCGCGCTGCCCCTCGCTGCTCCGCCACAGCATCGCCGCGCCGCGCTGCTCCACCGCCTCGCCTCGCCGCGCCGATGCCGCTGCCCCTCGGAGTTTGCCACTGCCGTTGACCCTGTCGACCGCCGGTTATTTTTTCGGTTTAGGTATAAAACCGCTCGTTTTTATTAACCCTAGATTGGCTTTATTTATTTATTTAGATCGGTTAGGTTTTTTGCGGTTAGTTTATTTGACGAACGTTCGTTCGTTAGTTCATTTTAACGAACTAATTCGTTCGTTTTCCTTTGTTAGCGGACGTTCGTTCGATAGATTTTTCTTTTTCTGTTTTATTTTCGCTAGGGACCTATCCGCGATTATTTTTATCGCAGATTAGCCCCTGATCTTCAAACCCTCGCAACTTTTTAACCATTTGTCCAAATCCAGTGAAACCAACGCCAAAATCTTTGTCTCAAAGCCCTCTTTCTGGTTAAACAACTTAAACATGATTTTGACAGCTTAAAATTTGGTTTCAACTGATTTGAATTTGATGTTGTTTTGAACATAGTTTCAGTTTCGTAGGTCCGATTTGATCGATTCTTTTTGCAAACTGAAGCTCTTCAGTTGAAATTTCAGTTTGGATCTTCTTATTTGAGTTTTACCCTTGCATCTATGCTTGAGTGCTTACGTATGCTATTGTTTGTTTGTGATAGATTTCCGGAGTGCGAAGCGTGCTACTACGAGTCTCTAGGGTTTGCGGATCATCAGCATGGCAAGTAACACATTGATCATACTCTTTTCATACCCAGTTTTTATGGATTAGTTACAATCCTAAAACACTACATGATTAGGATGTGGTTAACATGTGGGTACTGGGAAGTAGATGATGAGGTAGAACCTATTGCCCTTTTATTATCAACCCTTGGGAGTTACTTCTATGATATGCTTAGGTTGCCATGCTATGCTCATAGACGTGGTTTGGTTTGAGTGATCCATGATATATGTGATATTATTAATTAATGGTTAACTTAAGGTGGCTACTTAAATACACATCTGGGTGGATTGGTTGTGGGCACCTGGGGATATACCAGTGCTGTCTTTTGGTTCGCCACCCAGGCTCAAAGAAATCATAAGATTGTTCATGCTAGAAACTTCCGTGTGCAGCCACAAGCTATTATGTGCTCTAGCATAGTTGAGTATGTTGCATGACCTCTTTCAGTGGTAGACTAGCAGATGTCGGGGATGTAGGTTGGTACTGTCTACCCAGAGTAAAGAGTTAATGTTTCTGAAAGACTGTGTCTCGGTCATTCATTTCTCAAACACCATGTAGTGCGAGAAATACAACAGAGGAGATCGAGTCTTGTGGGGAAAAGTGCGCAAACCTCTGCAGAGTGTATAAACTAATCATGGTTAGTCGTGTCCCCGGTTATGGACATCTTGAGTATCTGGTTCTTGGATTATCATGTTGATCTCTGATGTCTACTACACAACCTTCTTATTGTAGACGTTGTTGGGACTCCAAGTGCAGAGGTTTGTAGGACAGTAGCAAATTTCCCTCAAGTGGATGACCTAAGGTTTATCAATCCGCAAGAGGCGTAGGATGAAGATGGTCTCTCTCAAGCAACACTGCAACCAAATAACAAAGAGTCTCTTGTGTCCCCAACACACCCAATACAATGGTAAATTGTATAGGTGCACTAGTTCGGCCAAGAGATGGTGATACAAGTGGTATATGGATGGTAGATAAAGGTATTTGTAATCTGAAAATATAAAAACAGCAAGGTAACTAATGATAACAGTGAGCTTAAATGGTATTGCAATGCGTTGAAACAAGGCCTAGGGTTCATACTTTCGCTGGTGCAAGTTCCCTCAACAATAATAACATAATTGGATCACATAACTATCCCTCAACATGCAACAAAGAGTCACTCCAAAGTCACTAATAACAGAGAACAAACAAAGAAATTATGGTAGGGTACTAAACCACCTCCAAGTTATTCTTTCCAATCAATCTGTTAGGCTATTCCTATAAGTGTCACAAATAGCCCTAGAGTTCGTACTAGAATAACACATTAAGACACAAATCAACCAAAACCCTAATGTCACCTAGATACTCCAATGTCACCTCAAGTATCCGTGGGTACGATTATACGATATGCGTCACACAATCTCAGATTCATCTATTCAACCAACACATAGAACCTCAAAGAGTGCCCCAAAGTTTCTACCGGAGAATCACGACGAAAACGTGTGCCTACCCCTATGCATAGGTTCATGGGCGGAACCCGCAAGTTGATCACCAAAACATACATCAAGTGAATCACGTGATATCCCATTGTCACCACAGATATCCACGGCAAGACATACATCAAGTGTTCTCACATCTTTAAAGACTCAATCCGATATGATTACTTCAAAGGGGAAACTCAATTCATTACAAGAGAGTAGAGGGGGGAAGAAACATCATAGGATCCAAATATAAGAGCAAAGCTCACGATACATCATGATCGTATCACCTCAAGAACACGAGAGAGAGAGAGATCAAACACATAGCTACTGGTACATACCCTCAGCCCCAAGGGAGAACTACTCCCTCCTCGTCATAGAGAGCGCCGGGATGATGAATATGGCCATAGGAGAAGGATTCCCCCTCCGGCAGGGTGCCGGAACAGGTCTAGATTGGTTTTCGGAGGCTTCAGAGGCTTCTGGCGGCGGAACTCCCGTTCTGATCTCTCTTTCCTGGAAGTTTTAGGGTATGTGAGTATATATGGGTGCAGGAAGTACGTCGGTGGAGCTTCGGGGGCCCCATGAGGCAGGGGAGCGAGCCCTTGGGGGGGGGCGCCCCCCACCCTCGTTAGCACCTCCCTTGGCTCCTGACGTGGGGTCCAAGTCCATCCGGTAGATTTCATTCCAAAAATAACTTCTCCAGTTGATTTCGTTCCGTTTCGACTCCGTTTGATATTCCTTTTCTTTGGAACACTGAAATAGGCAAAAAGCCAGCAAATCTGGGCTAGGCCTCCGGTTAATAGGTTAGTCCCAAAAATAATATAAAAGTGGATAATGAAGCCCAATATTGCCCAAAATAGTAGATAACATAGCATGGAGAAATCAAAAATTATAGATACGTTGGAGACGTATCAAGCATCCCCAAGCTTAATTCCTGCTCGTCCTCGAGTAGGTAAATGATAAAAGAAAGAATTTTTGATGTGGAATGCTAGTGGGCACAATTTCAATGTAATTCTTCTTAATTGTGGCATGAATATTCAGATCCGAAAGATTCAAGAAAAAAGTTCATATTGACATAAAAATGATAATACTTTAAGCATACTAACTAAGCAATTATGTCTTCTCAACATAACATGGCCAAAGAAAGTTCATCCCTACAAAATCATATAGTTTAGTCATGCTCCATTTTCGTCAGACAAGAATGCTCTCATCATGCACAACTCCGATGACAGGCCAATCAATTGTTTCATACTTTAGTAATCTCAAACTCATAAACCTTCACGCAATACATGAGCGCGAGCCATGGACATAGCACTATGGGTGGAATAGAATATAATGAGGGGGGTTATGTGGAGAAGACAAAAAGGAAGAAAGTCTCACATCAACGAGGCTAATCAATGGGCTATGGAGATGCCCACCGATTGATGTTAATGCAAGGAGTAGGGATTGCCATTCAACGGATGCACTAGAGCTATAAATGTATGAAAGCTCAACAAAAGAAACTAGTGGGTGTGCATCCAACTTGCTTGCTCACGAAGACCTAGGGCACTTGAGGAGGCCCATTGTTGGAATATACAAGCCAAGTTCTATAATGAAAAATTCCCAATAGTATATGAAAGTGACAAAACAAGAGACTCTCTACTATGAAGATCATGGTGCTACTTTGAAGCACAAGTGTGGTAAAAGGATAGTAACATTCTCCCTTCTCTCTTTTTCTCTCATTTTTTTGGGCCTTCTCTTTTTTTGGGCCTTCTCCTTTTTTATGGCCTTTCTCTTTTTTTTATTCCTCACTTGGGACAATGCTCTAATAATGATGATCATCACACTTCTATTTATTTACAACTCAATGATTACAAATCGATACTAGAACAAAGATGACTCTATATGAATGCCTCCAGCGGTGTACCGGGATTGCAATGAATCAAGTGTGACATGTATGAAAAATTATGAACGGTGGCTTTGCCACAAATACTATGTCAACTACATGATCATGCTAAGCAATATGACAATGATGAATGTGTCATGATGAACGGAATGATGGAAAGTTGCATGGCAATATATCTCGGAATGGCTATGGAAATGCCATAATAGGTAGGTATGGTGGCTATTTTGAGGAAGATATAAGGAGGTTTATGTGTGACAGAGCGTATCATATCACGGGGTTGGATGCACTGGCGAAGTTTGCACCAACTCTCAATGTGAGAAAGGGCAATGCACGATACCGAAGAGGCTAGCAAGGATAGAAGGGTGAGAGTGCGTATAATCCATGGACTCAACATTAGTCATAAAGAACTCACATACTTATTGCAAAAATCTACTAGTCATCAAAAACCTCGGCACTACGCGCATGCACCTAGGGGGATAGATTGGTAGGGAAATACCATCGCTCGACCCCGACCACCACTCATATGGAGAACAATCAAATAACACCTCATGTTTCAAATTTGTTACATAACGTTTACCATACGTGCATGCTACGGGACATGCAAACTTCAACACAATCATTTCTCAATTTCACAACTACTCAACTAGCACGACTTTCATATTATTACCTCCATATCTCAAAACAATCATCAAGCATCAAACTTCTCTTAGTATTCAACACACTCATAAGAAAGTTTTATTATTCTTGAATACCTAGCATATTAGGATTTTAAGCAAATTACCATGCTATTAAGACTCTCAAAATAATCTAAGTGAAGCATGAGAGTTCATCTATTTCTTCAAAATAAAACTAACACCATGCTCTAAAAGATATAAGTGAAGCACTAGAGCAAATGACAAACTACTCCGAAAGATATAAGTGAAGATCAATGAGTAGTTGAATAATTATGCAACTATGTGAAGACTCTCTAACATTTAAGAATTTTAGATCTTGGTATTTTATTCAAACAGCAAACAAAGCAAAATAAAATGACATTCTAAGAATGGCAAACATCATGGGAATAAGCAAAAACTTAGGATCAACCGAAACTAACCGATAGTTGTTGAAGAAGAAAGGTGTGATGCCAACTGGGGCAACCCCAAGGATAGACGCTTGAGACTTCTTGAAATATTATCTTGGGGTGCCTTGGGCATCCGCAAGCTTGAGCTTTTATGTCTCCTTAATTCCTCTCATATCACGGTCTCCCTAAATCTCAAAAGCTTCATCCACACAAAACTCAACAAGGACTCGTGAGACAAGTTAGTATAAACCATTGCAAAAACCTTATCATACTCTACTGTAGCAAATCACTAAAATTATTATTCAACATTGCATACTAAATGCCTCTGTATATTTAGTAGTCCTATACTCAAATAGAATCATTAAAGAAGCAAACATATGCAAACAATGCAAACATATCAGCAATCAGCCTAAACAGGATAGTCTGTAAAGAATGCAGCAACATCCATACTTCCCTAGCTCCAAAAAATATGAAAGAAAATATCCACTATAGTAAATTTATCAGAGCTTAATATGAAAAAGGTTTCAACATTTTATCACATTCTGAATTTTCTGATCTTGATGTCTACTACACAACCTTCTTCTTGTAGACGTTGTTGGGCCTCCAAGTGCAGAGGTTTGTAGGACAGTAGCAAATTTCCCTCAAATGGATGACCTAATGTTTATCAATCTGTATGAGGCATAGGATGAAGGTGGTCTCTCTCAAGCAACCCTGCAACCAAATAATGAAGAGTCTCTTGTATCCCCAACACACCTAATACAATGGTAAATTGTATAGGTGCACTAGTTCGGCGAAGAGATGGTGATACAAGTGGTATATGGATGGTAGATAAAGGTATTTGTAATCTGAAAATATAAAAACAGCAAGGTAACTAATGATAAAAGTGAGCATAAACAGTATTGCAATGCATTGAAACAAGGCCTAGGGTTCATACTTTCACTAGTGCAAGTTCCCCCAACAATAATAACATAATTGGATCACATAACTATCCCTCAACATGCAACAAAGAGTCACTCCAAAGTCACTAATAGCAGAGAACAAACAAAGAGATTATGGTAGGGTACGAAACCACCTCAAAGTTATTCTTTCCAATCAATCCGCTGGGCTATTCCTATAAGTGTCACAAATAGCCCTAGAGTTCATACTAGAATAACACCTTAAGACACAAATCAACCAAAACCCTAATGTCACCTAGATACTCCAATGTCACCTCAAGTATCCGTGGATATGATTATACGATATGCGTCACACAATCTCAGATTCATCTATTCAACCAACACATAGAACCTCAAAGAGTGCCCCAAAGTTTCTACCGCAGAATCACGACGAAAACGTGTGCCAACCCCTATGCAATGTTCATGGGCGGAACCCACAAGTGGATCACCAAAACATACATCAAGTGAATCATGTGATATCCCATTGTCACCACAGATATCCACGGCAAGACATACATCAAGTGTTCTCAAATCTTTAAAGACTCAATCCGATAAGATTACTTCAAAGGGGAAACTCAATTCATTACAAGAGAGTAGAGGGGGGAAGAAACATCATAGGATCCAAATATAATAGCAAAGCTCGCGATACATCAAGATCGTATCACCTCAAGAACACGAGAGAGAGAGAGAGAGATCAAACACATAGCTACTGGTACATACCCTCAGCCCCGAGGGAGAACTACTCCCTCCTCGTCATGGAGAGCGCCGGGATGATGAAGATGGCCACCGTAGAAGGATTCCCCCTCCGTCAGGGTGCCGGAATGGGTCTAGACTGGTTTTTGGTGGCTACGGAGGCTTCTGGCGGCGGAACTCCCGGTCTGATCTCTTTTTCTGGAAGTTTTAGGGTACGTGAATATATATGAGTCCAGGAAGTATGCCGGTGGAGCTTCGGGGGTCCCACGAGGCAGGGGGCGCACCCTAGGGGGGAGCCCCCCACCCTCGTGAGCACCTCCCTTGGCTCCTGACGTGGGGTCCAAGTCTATCCGGTAGCTTTCCTTCCAAAAATAACTTCTCCAGTTGATTTTTTTCCGTTTCGACTCCATTTGATATTCCTTTTCTTCGAAACACTGAAATAGGCAAAAAAAACAGCAAATCTGGGCTGGGCCTCCAGTTAATAGGTTAGTCCCAAAAATAATATAAAAGTGGATAATAAAGCCCAATATTTCCCAAAACAATAGATAACATAGCATGGAGCAATCAAAAATTGTAGATACGTTGGAGACGTATCAATCTCATCACTGTAAACTAATTTTTTGGGTTGTTAATTACTTTTTAATTGGGATTGAGATGGGGGTACCATTCTCAATGTTTATCAACTACCTTGATAGTTAAATAAAATATATTCCTTTATTGTAGGGAAAATTGTCTTTTCGCAAAAAACATTATAACCGTAGATCATTCACCAGCCATAATTGCATGTAGTGATAGCACTTACTTGTTCATTGCTCTACTTTGTTATATTGCCAGAATATCCCTTCTGCTGACCCGTTTCGGGCTGCAACGTATTATGTTGCAGACTATTCAGATAAAGGGTAAGGTGCGCTAGGTCATTGTCGTGCACTCAGCTATGCCACTGTTATCTTACTTAGATGGCCTTAAGCCATATTTTCGTAATAAGTTCTCTCTTATAAATCCTTCGAAGTACTGTGTGTGTCAGCATTACCGATCCAGGGATGACACTTATGCATAGAGATTTGACTGTTTGAGGTCAGATCACTACAAGATGGTATCAGAGCCCTCGCAGAATGTAGGACATGACCATTAAGATAAGCCATAGGTTTTCACATTTTCTAACTCCTCTCCATTTTCCACACTACAGGATGGCGGACTCAAGGAACAAGTTTGCACAACCGGATGAAGAGACACCTTTTACACGACACTTGAAGGAGGTCACTAGGTACTTGAACATCGGAATACCAAGTTTCACCGGGACCTACACCGCCACTTTACCAGAAGAGGAGCGTTGGATGATTCGAGTTCAAGTTCTAGGAGGTCATTCACGCTAGTTACTAAGCCCATAGAATTTTCCTTTAATGCACCAACCTGGACTCTAGGAAAGAGCATGTCAGCCCACATTGTCATTGGACGCATCGGCAAAGTTTATCACAAGGATCTTAAGGACACCATCTATCAGATATGTGGGCACCGAGATGAGCAATGGGAGATGATCAGCACCAAGAGGGACAGGTCCACTGCAGCTTACATCCAGTATTTAAACCAGCACATTCGTCGACAAGAGAACCAGATGTGCGCAAGCATGATAGCTCTGAAGAAGTTGATGACTAGGAACATGGAGCTTGAAGAGGAATACAAGTCTACACGCGACAGATACAAGGAGGAAATCACAATACTAGTGGAGAAGAATGACGACCTGACAAGGAAGCTAGGAGTATTCATGGGAGACCCCGCGCCACGAGGAGATGAGGAACATCTCAAGGACTACATCGTCATCGACCACACCGACTCCGACCCCGAACGTAGTGACGATGACTACGAAGACGAAGCTGGATCGGATATCATGGAGTCTTCCACCGATCAAACTTTCTAGTCGACCACCATATTATTAGTAGTATTTTCCCCATGTATATAGTAGTAGTACAAGTACTTTTGTAACGATAGTTAGATAGATTGTATGCCCTTGTTTGAATTGATTTGTGTGATATGAATGTGTTTGTCTCATGTGCATATGGGTAGTGTATTCTCACTAGACATCACTCTATTCTAATCTCTCCCCTCTAAACTCATCAGATGCCTCCGAGACATGACCCCGGATTTGCCTTCCCAACGGAGCTCACACAGTTGATCCAACAGCAGAATGCCTTGATGCAACTACTAGTCTAGAACCAAGGCAACAACAACAAAAACAATAACAACAACCCACCGCCACCACCTCTAGTTGATAATTTAGCCCGTTTTCTGAGGTTGCAGCCGCCGGTGTTTTCCAGTAGCACCGAGCCGATTGTTGCTGATAATTGGTTGCGTAGGATTGGAAGGGAGTTGACCACCGCGGGTTGCACAGATGCTACGAAGGTGCGTTTTGCCGCACATCAATTGGATGGACGTATGGCCTCATGGTGGGAGAATTACACAACCACTTTCCCCATAGCCAATGTCACGTGGGAGCAGTTTCAGCAAGCATTCCGCGCCACACATGGCTCAACTGGAGCTATGAGTATGAAGAAGCGTGAGTTTCACAACTTATGCCAGGGAAACCGTACTGTGGGATAGTACGTGGATGAGTTCAGTTAGTTAGCCTGCTATGCCCCAGATGATGTGGCCACAAATGCTGCAAAGCAGGAGAAGTTTATGGAAGGGTTAAATGATGAGATGAGTATGTAGTTAATGGTGGCAACATTCAACAACTACCAAGAGTTGGTAGACAAGGCTCTTATGATTGAAGGTAAGCAGCAGCAGATTGAGAGCCGCAAAAGGAAGTATGGCCAAGGGAAGTACAATTCAAGAGCTCAGCAGAAGCCTCGTTTTACCGCGAACTCGGGAGGATATACCCATAACCATGGAGGCCATACAAACAATGGAGGAAGTTCGCATAACCATAGTGGCCCCAAGAGTGGAAATGGGAATGGAGCAAGCAGCAACCAGAACCGCTCTAACCCAGCCACACCCGCCAAGAAGGACCAAAGTCACATTACTTGTTTCAAGTGCGGGAAGACTGGACACTATGCCAATGAGTGTCCCGAAGCAAAGAATGGAAATGGCAATGGAAGCTCTGGGAAGAAGCCCATCCCTTTTAATAGGGACAAGTGAACCACATTAACATGGAAGAGGTTGAAGAGCAGCCAGATGCAGTTATAGGAAAGTTTTTGGTTAAGTCATTTACTACAATCGTTCTTTTTGATAATGGTGCATCGCATTCATACATTTCAAGCATATTTGTGGAAAAGTTTAACTTACCCACCTTAGCCTTTAGGACACTCATGTTAGTAAGCTCACCAGGAGCAGATTATATGGCCATTCGATGGTGCGATCGGATACCCTTAACCATTGGTAGCCTTGTTTTCCCCTCGGACCTAATAATTCTGGAGTCACAAGGATTGGATGTGATACTAGGCATGGATTGGCTGTCGAAGTATGGAGTAAATGTTGGCTGTGCTAGTAGGTCAATTCTGCTCACCACCCCAGAGGGAAAAAAGATTAAGTATGTTTCCAGGCACGTGCCAAGGAGAACCCAAGTATTCACTCTCATGAGTTGTTCAGGAGGAAGTGCCTGTAGTAAAGGATTACCCGGATGTATTTCCAGAGGAATTACCAGGCATGCCGCCGGACTGCGACATTGAGTTTTTGATAGAGTTGTTGCTAGGCACCGGACCAATATCGAAGAGAACATACTGGATGCCCGCAAATGATCTAGAGGAGATAAAGAAGCAGATTAAGGAGTTATTGGAGAAAGATTACATTCGACGAAGTTCATCACCATGGGGAGCACTAGTGCTTTTGGTTGAGAAGAAAGATGGATCTTTAAGAATGGTTGTTGATTATCGTGCATTGAATGAAGTGACGATCAAGAACAAGTACCCACTGTCGATGATAAATGATTTCTTTGACCAGCTGCAAGGAGCTAAAGTATTCTCCAAGATCGATCTGCGATCAGGATACCACCAGTTGAAGATCCGAGAATAGGATATACCCAAGACAACCTTCACCACAAGGTACGGGCTATATGAGTATACGGTTATGTCATTTGGCTTGACCAATGCCCCTGCCTATTTCATGAGTATGATGAATAAGGTGTTCATGGAGTTCTTGGATAAATTTGTAATGGTGTTCATTGATGATATTTTGGTATACTCGAAGAATGAAGAGGAGCACAAGGAGCATTTGTGTTTAGTTCTCGAGAAACTCAGGGAACATCAGTTGTATGCCAAGTTCAGCAAATGTGAGTTTTGGTTGAAGGAAGTTGGATTTCTTGGCCATGTTATATCAGGAAAAGGAATAGCAGTGGATCTTACCAAGGTTCAGTCTGTCACTGAGTGGTTGGCACCCACCTCAGTTAGAGAGATCCACAGTTTTCTTGGACTCGTGGATATTATCGGAGATTCATTGATAATTTTTCTAAGATTGCAAAGCCTATGACGGAGTTGCTGAAGAAAGACGCTACATTTAAATGGACATATGAATGTGAGGCAAGTTTTCAGGAGTTGAAGAAATTTTTGGTTATAGCCCTGTGCTGATTCTGCCCGATATACGTAAGGATTTCCAAGTGTATTGCGACGCTTCTCGCTTAGGACTTCGAGGTGTACTTATGCAAGATGGAAGAGTGGTTTCATATGCCTCACGTCAGCTTCGACCGCATGAGTTGAATTATGCCACGCATGATTTGGAGTTAGTAGCCGTAGTTCATGCGCTCAAAACCTGGAGACAATTTCTTATTGGAAACCGTTGTCATGTGTACATGGATCACAAGAGTTTGAAGTACATTTTCACAAAGAAGGAGCTGAATCTCAGGCAAAGGAGATGGTTGGAGCTTATAAAAGATTATGGTATGAAGTTGCACTATCATCGCAGCAAGGCCAATGTCGTAGCAGACGCTTTGAGCCGGAAGAGTTATGCCAATACCCTTGTTAGCGGGGAATTTCCGTAGGAGTTAGTTGAAGATATCAGGAAGCTTCTTTTGGAGATAGTCCCTAGAGGTTTTGTTGCAGCGATGGTGGTTCAGTCAACATTATTGGGAAAGATTCGAGAAGCTCAAAAGGATGATAAGGAAATTGCTGAGGTAAAGGAGAAGAAGAGCAAAGGAAAAGCCAAAGGTTTTCATGAGGGTGAGCACGACACCTTATGGTTTGAGGACCGTGTTTATGTACCCAATAATGCAGAGATTAGAAAGTTAATACTTCAGGAAGATCATGACTCGCCATACTCGATACAACCCGAAAACACCAAGATGTATTTGGGTTTGAGGGAGCGTTTTTGGTGGACTTGATTGAATAAGGATATTGCCGAGTATGTAGCCATATGTGATGTGTGTCAGAGAGTGAAGGCAGAATATCAGAAGCCAGTTGGGCTACTGCAACCTATGCCAATACCTGAATGGAAATGGGATAAGCTTGGCATGGATTTCATCACCGGATTGCCCAACACCCGATTGGGATATGATTCTATCTGGGTAGTAGTGGATCGTTGACCAAAGTGGCTCACTTTATCCTAGTGAAAACCACATATACAAGTGCAAAGTTGGCCAAGATATATATGACCAGGATTGTATGTCTACATGGAGTCCCAAGGACCATCGTACCAGATAGAGGAACATAGTTTACTTCGAAATTTTGGAATCAGCTGCAGCAGACGTTGGGTACCAGACCGAGAGAGTCAATTAGATTCTGGAGGACATGTTGAGAGCTTGTGCGCTAGATCACAGATCTAGTTGGGATGACAATGTGCCCTACGGGGAGTTCTCATACAACAACATTTACCAAGCCAGTTTAAAGATGGTACCTTTTGAAGCTTTGTATGGAAGGAGGTGCAGGACACTGTTGATGTCGGATGAAGTTGGAGACAAACAGTTGTTTGATCAGATTTGATCAAAGAGTTCGAAGAGAAAGTTAAGTTGATTCGAGACAGACTGAAGGTAGCACAGTCCAGGCAGAAGAGTTATGCAGTCTCAAAACGCAAGGAGGTAGTCTATGAAATCGGAGATAGAGCATACCTTCTTGTGTCTACAAGGAGTTAAACGCTTTGGAGTTAAGGGAAAGTTAGCCCTGATATTTGTAGGACCATACCGAGTTTTGGAACGTATGGGAGAAGTTGCCTACAAGTTGGAATTACCCGAAGGACTGTCAGGAGTTCATGATGTGTTCCACATTTCCAGTTAAAGAAGTGCCATGCTAAAATGGCCGATATTCCTCTGAGAGATACAGTGCCCCTAGAAGCAATTCAGTTGGATAGTGATCTGACTTATGAGGAGAAACCCGTCAAGATTCTCGAGTTTGCCAGCCGAGTTACTCGCAGTAAAGTTATCAAGTTTTGCAAGGTTCAGTGGAGCCACCATACTGAGGATGAAGCCACCTGGGAGTGAGAGGAAGACCTGCGGAAAGACCACCACACCTATTTTCTACCCAACCCGAATCTCGAGGGCGAGATTCATCTTAAGGGGGGTAGGTTGTAACATCCCAAATTTTCAATTTGGAATGTTATACATAGGTCATTATATGCATATCATATTTTATTTGCATTTTGGTTTTGATCCTAGAAATTCTAAGCAACTCAAGGACCCACTGAGAGAGTTGGGGATTTCGTTTATTTTCATATTTGATTTTTTCTCAAATATTGAAAAAAGGGATCATCTTGGTTTTAATTATTTTTCTCTCCGATTAATATTCCTAATATAAAAAATAAAAGAGAGGAGATAATATGACTTCTCCAAAAATAAAGGAAATATTGGAGGAAAATATTAAAATCAATTTAAATAATTTTATTTGGATTTTATTGATATTTTATTCGAATTAGAAAAATATGCATTTTTCAAAATTGCATTTTTAGGCCAAGAAAATGTTCACTTCGTTCTAAATATTTTATTTAGACGGTGAAAACTGTTTTTGGCATTTTTAGAATTTTTATTATTTATTTAGGATTTTTCCTTTTTGGCGGAATTAAAAAACGCGTCCCCGGCTGGGCCAACGGCCCATCCGAGCGGGCTGAAGCCCAGCGCGTCGCCGCCTCCCGCTCCGGATTGGGACCGGAGTCCTGATCACCGCCGCCGCCGAGTCCGTCGGGCACACGCCTCCCGAGGCCGGCCCCCTCCCCATGTTAGCCCCCCACCTATAAATGTGACCGCCCCCGTCGCCTCTCCCCGACCCGCACCACCACCACTGCCACCACAAGCCGCGCCCCGCCGATGCAGCCTCGCCGCCCGCGCCGTGCCGCTCGCTGCTGCCCCGCCACCTCGCCTCTCCGCACCGACGCCGCTGCCCGCCGGAGTTTGCCGCTGCCGTTGACCCCGTCGACCGCCAATTTTTTTGGTTTAGGTATAAACCGCCCGGTTTTATTAACCCTAGACTCGTTTTTTTATTTAGATCGATTCGGTTTTTCTCGATTAGTTTATTTTATGAATGAATTCGTATGTTTCCCTCTGTTAGCGGATGTTCGTCTGACAGATTTTTCTTTTTCTGTTTTATTTTCTCCAGGGACCTTTTCACAATTATTTTTATCACATATTAGCCCCTGATCTTCAAACCCTCTCAACTTTTTAACCGTTTGTTCAAATCCAGTGAAACCAACGCCAAAATCTTCGGCTCTAAGCCCCCTTTCCGGTTAAACAACTTAAACATGATTTTGATAGTTTAAAATTTGGTTTGAAGCAGATTTGAATTCGATGTTCTTTTGAACATAGTTTCAGTTCCGTAGCTCCGATTTGGTCGATTCTTTTTGCAAACTGAAGCTTTTCAGTTCAACTTTCAGTTTGGATCTTCTTACTTGAGTTTTAGCCTTGCATATATGCTTGAGTGCTTATGTATGATATTGTTTGTTTGCGATAGAATTTCCGAAGTGTGAAGTGTGCTACTACGAGCCTATAGGGTTTGCGGATCGTCAGCAAGGCAAGTAACACATTGATCATACTCTTTTCATACCTAGTTTTTATGCATTAGTTACAATCCTCAAACACTACATGATTAGGATGTGGTTAACATGTGGGTATTGGGAATTGGATGATGAGGTAGCACCTATTGCCCTTTTATTACCAGCCGTTGGGAGTTACTTCCATGATATGCTTAGGTTGCCATGCTATGCTCGTAGACGTGGTTTGGTTTGAATGATCCATGACAGATGTGAGATTATTAATTAATGGTTAACTTAAGGTGGCTACTTAAATACACATCTGGGTGGATTGGTTGTGGGCTCCTGGGATATACCAGTGTTGTCTGTTGGTTCGCCACCCAGGCTAAAAGGGATCATAAGATTGTTCATGCTAGAAACTTCCGTGTGCAGCCACAAGCTATTATGGGCTCTAGCATAGTTGAGTATGTTGCATGACCTCTTTCAGTGGTAGACTAGCAGATGTATGGGATGTAGGTTGGTACTATCTACCCAGAGTAAAGAGTTAATATATAAGATAGACTGTGTCTGGGTCATCCTTTTCTCAAACACCATGTAGTGCGAGAAATACAATGGAGGAGATCGAGTCTTGTGGGGAAAAGTGCGAAAACCTCTGTAGAGTGTATAAACTAATCTTGGTTAGTCGTGTCCCGGTTATGGACATCTTGAGTATCTGGTTCTTGGATTATCATGTTGATCTCATCACTCTAAATTAATTTGTTGGGTTGTTAATTACTTTTTGATTGGGATTGAGATGGGGGTACCATTCTCAATGTTTATCAACTATCATGATAGTTAAATAAAATATATTCATTTGTTGTAGGAAAAAATTGGCTTTTCGCAAAAACATTATAACCGTAGAGCCTTCACCAGCCATAATTGCATGTAGTGATAGCACTTACTTGTTCATTGCTCTACTATGTTAAATTGCCAGAATATTCCATGTGCTGACCCGTTTCGGGCTGCAACGTATTATGTTGCAGACTTTTTAGACGAAGAGTAAGGCGTGCTAGGTCGTTGTCGTGCACTCAGCTATGCCGTTGGAGTTGATGGACTGACTTTATCTACCAAGCCTTCTGTTGTTATCTTACTTAGATGGCCTTAAGCCATATTATCATATTAAGTTATCTCTTGAGACTATCGATGTAAAAAGTGTGTGATGGCTACTCTGTTATAAATACTTTGAAGTACTGTGTGTCAGCATTACCGATCCAGGGATGACACTTATGCACAGATATTTGACTGTTTAAGGTCAGATCTCTACAGGCGGTGTCTTTATTTTATAGAAATTGTTGAACTCTCATGCTTCACTTATATTATTTTGTGAGTCTTTAAAACAGCATGGTAATTTTCTTAGGTTATGAATTTAGTCCTAATATAATGGGTATCAAAGAGGGATATAACAAATACTTTCATATAAAGAGCATTGAATACTATGTTAAGTTCCTTATGATTGTTTTGAGATATAAAGATAGTGATATTAGAGTCATGCTAGTGAGTAATTGTGGATTGGTAGAAATACTTGTGTTAAAGTTTGTGATTCCCGTAGCATGAACATATTGTGAACCGTTATGTTATGAATCAGAGCATGATTTATTTTTTGATTGTCTTCCTTATGAGTGGCGGTCAGGCAAGAGTGCTACTTCTTGAGCTTGCGTTGGTTTTTCCCTTGAAGAGGAAAGGGTGATGCATCAAAGTAGAGATAAGTATTTCCCTCAGTTAACAACCAAGGTATGAATCCAGTAGGACAAGCATGCACAAATCACCAATACTTGCACAAACAATCAAACACTTGCACCCAACACGATAAAGGGGTTGCCAATCCCTTCACTGTCACTTGCAAAGGTGAGATTTCATTGATATAAATAATTAAAACTAAACAGAAGATAAAATAAGTTTCGGTTTTTTGGTTTATAGATCTGAAAATAAAAGATTGCAAAATAGTAGATCGGAAACTAATATGATGGAAAATAGACCCGGGGGCCATATGTTTCACTAAAGGGTTCTCTCTTGAAGGTAAATAATATGGTGGGTGAACGAATTACTTTCGAGCAATTGGTAGAAAAGCGCAATGTCATGACGATATCCAAGGAAATGATTACGTAATATAGGCATCACGTCCGTGCCAAGTAGACTGAGTCCTTCCTGCATCTACTACTATTACTCCACACATCAACTGACTCCTGCCTGCATCTAGAGTATTAAGTTCATGAAGAACAGAGTAACGCTTTAAGTAAGATGACATGATGTAGAGGAATAAACTCAAGCAATATGATGTAAACCCCATCTTTTTATCATCGATGGCAACAATACAATATGTGCCTTGTTTCCCCTACTTTGTCACTGGGTGAGGACACCGCAAGATTGAACCCAAAGCTAAGCACTTCTCCCATTGCAAGAAAACCCAATCTAGTTGACCAAACTAAACCGATAGTTCGAAGAGAATTACAAAGATATCAAATCACGCATATAAGAATTGAGAGAAGATTCAAATAATATTCATATATAATCTGATAAGAAATCCACAATTCTTCGGATCTCGACAAACACACCGCAAAAGAACATTACAACGGATAGATCTCCAAGAACATCCAGGAGAACATGGTATTGAGAATCAAAGAGAGAGAAGAAGCCTTCTAGCTACTAGCTATGGACCCGTACGTCTGAGCTAAACTACTCACGCTATATCGGAAGGGTAATAGAGTTGATGTAGATGCTCGAATGCCCCTTCGACAGGATGCTAGAAAAGGCCCCAAGATGGGATCTCATGGGAACAGAAGGTTCAGGCGGAGGAAAAGTGTTTTCGTGGATGCTTCTGGAGGTTCGGGAGTATATGTGAATATATAGGAGGAAGAACTAGGTCAGGGGGTCAACGAGGGGCCCACAAGGTAGGGGCATGCTCCACCTAGGGCGCGCCCTCCACCCTCCTCGTCGCCTCGTGGCTCTTCTGACATGAACTCCAAGTCTCCTGAGTGTCTTTTGGTCCAAGAAAAATCAACGCGAAAGTTTTAATCTGCTTTGACTCCATTTGATATTCCTTTTCCGTGAAGCTAAAAAACAAGGAAAAAACAGAAACTGGCACTGGCTCTAGGTTAATAGGTTAGTCCCAAAAATAATATAAAGTAGCATATTAATTCATATAAGACACCCAAAAAAGATAATACAATAGCATGGAATAATAAAAAATTATAGATACATTGGAGATGTATCAAGCATACCCAAACTTAATTTGTGCTCGTCCTCGGGTAGGTAAATGATAAAAACAGAATTTTTCATGTGCAATGTTGCCTAACATATTTATCCATGTAGTTTTCTTAATTGTGGCATGAATATTCAGATCCATAATTTTCAAAACAAAAGTTTAATATTGACATAAAAA
The DNA here is from genome assembly GCF_002162155.2 of Triticum dicoccoides. Taxonomy (NCBI): domain Eukaryota; kingdom Viridiplantae; phylum Streptophyta; class Magnoliopsida; order Poales; family Poaceae; genus Triticum; species Triticum dicoccoides. The sequence goes on along the minus strand of NC_041386.1, from coordinate 389,165,727 downwards.
CAATAATACTTAAAGCATACTAACAAGGCAATTATGTCTTCTCAAAATAACATGGCCAAAGAAAGTTATCCCTACAAAATCATATAGTCTGGCTATGCTCCATCTTCATCCCACAAAATACTCAAATCATGCACAACCCCGGTGACAAGCCAAGTAATTGTTTCATACTTTTTGTGTTCTCAAACCAGTTCAACTTTCACGCAATACATGAGCGTGAGCCATGGACATAGCACTATAGGTGGAATAGAATATGGTGGTTGTGGAGAAGACAAAAAAGAAGGAGATAGTCTCACATCAACTAGGCATATAAACGGGCTATGGAGATTCCCATCAATAGATATCAATGTGAGTGAGTAGGGATTGCCATGCAATGTATGCACTAGAGCTATATGTGTATGCAAGCTCAAAAAGAAACTAAGTGGGTGTGCATCCAATTTGCTTGCTCACGAAGACCTAGGGCAATTTGAGGAAGCCCATCACTTAAATATACAAGCCAAGTTCTATAATGAAAAATTCCCACTAGTATATTAAAGTGACAACATAGGAGACTCTCTATCATGAAGGTCATGGTGCTACTTTGAAGCACAAGGGTGGAAAAATGATTTTAACATTGCCCCTTCTCTCTTTTCTCTCATGTTTGTTTTGGGCGGGATTCTTTGGCCTCTTTTATTTTTTGTAAATTCTAGACGCTCATCCCAACTTGTGAGGGAATCATAGCTTCCATCATCCTCTCCTCACATGGGACAATGCTTTAATAATGATGATCATAACACTTTTATTTAATTACAACTCAAGCATTACAACTCGATTCAAGAACAAAATATGACTCTATATGAATGCTTCCGGCGATGTACAGGGATGTACAATGACTCAAGAGAGACATTTATAAAAAAAATGATGAATGGTAGCTTTGCCACTAATACGATGTCAACTACATGATCATGCAAAGCAATATGACAATGATGAAGTGTGTCATAATAAACAGAACGGTGGAAGTTGCATGGCAATATATCTCGGAATGGCTATGGAAATGCCATAATAGGTAGGTATGGTGTTGTTTTAAGGAAGGTATATGGTGGGTTTAATGCAACGGCGGAATTTGCACGGTACTAGAGAGGCTAGCAATGGTGGAAGGGTTAGAGTGCGTATAATCCATGGACTCAACATTAGTCATAAAGAACTCACAAACTTATTGCAAAAATCTATTAGTCATCGAGATAAAGTACTACGTGCATGCTCCTAAGGGGATAGATTGGTAGGAAAAGACCATCGCTCGTCCCCGACCGCCACTCATAAGGAAGACAATCAATAAAACCATGCTCCGACTTCATCACATAACTGTTCACCATACGTGCATGCTACGGAAATTAAAAACTTTTAACACAAGTATTTCTACAATCCAAAGTTACTCACTAGCATGACTGTGATATCACCATCTTTATATCGCAAAACAATCATAAGGAATCAAACTTCTCCTAGTATTCAATGCACTCTTATATGATTTTTTTTATTATATCCCTCTTAGATGCCTATCATATTAGGACTAAATTCATAACCAAAGAAAATTACGAAGATGTTTAAAGAAATTCAAAAAATAATATAAGTGAATCATGAGAGTTCAACAATTTCTACAAAATAAAACCGCCGCCGTGCTGTAAAAAGATATAAGCGAAGTACTAGAGCAAAATTGGCAAGCTCAAAAGACATAAGTGAAGCACATAGAGTATTCTAATAAATCACGATTCATGCGTGTCCCTCTCAAAAGGTGTGTACATCAAGGATGATTGTGGCAAACTAAAAAGTGAAGACTCATATCATACAAGACGCTCCAAGCAAAACACATATGATGTGGTGAATAAAAATATAGCCTCAAGTAAAGTTACCGATTGACAAAGACGAAAGAGGGGATGCCTTCCGGGGCATCCCCAAGCTTAGGCTCTTGGTTTTCCTTTAATCTTACCTTGGAGTTCCTTGGGAATACCCGAGCTTAGTCTCTTGCCACTCCTTATTCCATAGTCCATCAAATCTTTTACACAAAACATGAAAACTTCACAACACAAAACTCGACAGAAAATCTCATGAGATCCATTAGTATAAGAAAATAAGCCACCATTTATATTGGTGTAATATCTACTGTATTCCAACTTCTCCATGGTTCATAACCCCCGATACTACCCACATATTCATCAAAATAAGCAAACAACACAAATAAAACAGAACAGTCTGTAGCAATCTAAATTTTCATATACTACCCTAACTGGAAAAATTCTGACAAATTAGGACAGCAGAGGCAATTTGCATCTGCTAAAAATGAGAATTGTTTTCCTGAGAGCAAAAGTTTCTGTTTTTCAGCAAGATCAAATCAACTATCACCGTAAGCTATCCCAAAGGTCTTACTTGGCACAAACACTAATTAAGACATAAAAACACATCTAAACAGAGGCTGGATGAAATATTTATTGCTAAAAAGGAAAAAAAGCAAGAACAAAAATAAAATTGGGTTACCTCCCAACAAGCGCTATTGTTTAACGCCCTTAACTAGGCATAAAAACATAGATCTAGGTATTGTCGTATTAGCTATGCAATTCCTCGATTGCATACTTATAATACTTAGGGGATTCTTTGGTTTTATCAATAATCAAACTCCTTGGCAAGAAATCAAGAAATTCACTCGTAGCAATTGGTTCCTCAATAATATCGAAAAGATTAGATTGGTCGCTTATTGTTTTGAGATCTTCGTTACCCTTACAAGAAGATTCCCCCTTTTTCTTAGGAACATACATAAACTTTGTAGTCTCAGTAGGAGAGAAATATTGAGTCGGTTTAACGGAGGAAAAGACGGAACCCAAGTTGGTAATAATATCTTCTAGTTTGTCAATTCTAGTAGAATCTTGATCTATCTTTTCATTGACTATGGGTTCCTTTTCCCTAAGATTCTTGAATGTAACTCCTACCTTAGATCAATATTGAGTAATATGATTATGAATCTTTTTATCCAAATTTTTGATCAACTCTACGGTAGCAATTTTATTCTCAATGATATCAAGCCTTTGCATCACATGTTCCAAGGTTAAAACAGTTCCATTGATCATAAGAGGTGGTGGGCGTAACAAATCTATCATAGAATTATAAGAATCAAAAGTATGGCTCCCCAAAAAATTTCCCCACATAATGGTATCTAGAACTTATCTATTCCAAGGAGTAACGCCCACATAAAAAATACGAAGGAGAATGGCAGTAGATTGCTTTCGAGTAGATCTATTCTAAGCATTGCAAATTCAATACCAAGCACCTTTCAAATTTTCTCCCTCCCTTTGCTTAAAATTAAGGACGCCATTATTGGGAGTGCTAACAATGATGGGAGGACTAGCCATGAAAGCAAGACAAGTGATCTAACACACGAGCAAACAAAACGCAAACGAAAAGATGAACGGAAGAAGGGCGAAGGAAATGGGCGAGTGTTTTCAAAAATAGTTTTAGAAGTGGGGAGAGGAAAACGTGAGGCAAATGACGAATAATGTAGATCTCCTCGGCAACGGTGCCAGAAATTTTTCCTGCTACTTCTTGAGCTTGTGTCGGTTTTTCCCTTGAAGAGGAAAGGGTGATGTAGCAAAGGAGAGATAAGTATTTCCCTCAGTTAAGAACCAAGGTATCAATCCAGTAGTGGCTGAGCCTTGCTCGAGGACTGGGTGCTGAGGACATAGAGAATTTTGGCAAACAAGAAAAAGAGAGGTAGGCCTCGTGAGGATGCAAGGGGAGGGAGTTGCAGTTTACCCACAAGGGCATTAGTTAAGGCACGAAGGGATTCATTTCTTCATGCACCCCTCGTGGGGCCTATATTGATGTATCACAGATAGAAGAGGGACAGAAAGCTAATCTCCCAGGAGACACGCCCTCGCATTGCAAAGACTTTGCACGAGACGTGGCCTATCTGCACCGCGCCCCAAAGAGCTAAGTTGACCGCCTCGTGTGGCCTGGAAATCTTTCTAAATAACGCTCTTTCTTTTCATGATCTCGTCCAAGGGGGAAACCTCTTCTCTCGTGGGAGCTGCTTGCGTGTCAATGGGGCCTCCTAAGCGTCGCGCCTCATGAGCTCTTACCGGACCTCGAGCCCCTCACCTCCTGGCATTGTCCCAGGCATCGCGACCTGACATACCAATGATGACCGAGGCTCACTTGGGGCTGGGTCCTAGAGACACAGAGCACTAGGGGGATTGCGGAGACGGGTCCAAGTTTAAAACTAGAAACACCATGATCGAACTTAACCGTGAATCAAAAAAGCATTTAAGATAAGGCTTAAGCGGTAGAGTTTCTTACACGCCCCATGGGGTCCATCAGTTCTGATGCAGGAATAAAAACAAAAGGAACCTCCTCGCGAAGGCGGCCACTTCCCGGGCACCGACTCGGGCGCCACCTGCACCTAGTCGGAGTCCTCCTCTTTGTCGCAGCGGTGGGGGGGATCATCAGAGTCTTTATCGCTCCAGCTTCCCCAGGCGGTAGCAGGCGGTCACGAAGGTCTTCATGAAGAGCATGGTGGCCCCATCGAATTTGAAGAGGAGGGTGTGCCCTTCCTTCAGGGGCGGGCGAGGGCGAATGACTTCCATCCCCGCCTTAGGAACACGGAGCCAGAGGGGGCGATGTCCGTTGCGACCCACGAGGGCCCGTTGTAGCAGCCGTCTGGTTGTAGCCATAGGCCTAGGCGTGCATGCTCGGCCATCTCCCTCACTTGGGCGTCATGGAGCCGGAGCCAAGTGCAGGTATCATGGTGCATGGTTACCATGAACTGGTGGTCCACGTCAGCGGAGTGGGTCCATGCTGGGGGAGGCTGGGTGGCGCCGCTCTACCGACCCCGATCTCGGCCTCCTTGCCCCCTCGCCCGCGCCCACGGGCGGAGTGGTTTCTTCGGCTGCTAGAGCCAGCATAGGGCGAGAGTGGAGGGCGATTGCACCCACGTGGAGCCGTCCCGGGCATGGTGGCGGTCATGCGAAAGGGGCCCCGCCCCCTCGCCAGCCTCGGCGGCTCTACCTCCTATGTTGCCGCCTTCCCCTTCTTGGCAGCAGAGAACCTCCTCATGGGTGCCATGGATGCAGCAATGGCAGGGTGAAATTGAGTAGTAAGAATAAGTAAATGGGCCAAGGGGTCCGACCCCTCACCCTTTTATAGCGCCGATGGGGGCTGGTTCGTTCCCCTTCGCGTACGGAGCAATGATGGCCCCGTGCAGCGCCCCCTTGGCTTTATGTCAGCTCGAGCAGTTGCCAGGGCATCATGGCGAAGAGGGGGCATCCTACGCCCCATCGTGCGCCATGTGTTGAGCCTAGCCCACAAGCGGTTGGGGCCCGCTCCGTTTCGCCCCTCCCTTCTTTGCGGGCGGAGTCGTGCGCATTGCAGGTCCAAGGGCTATGATCGGGCCAATAGGACCCAAGCCCGTCTACCTGTGGCCCATTGCATGGCACCAACAGAGGGCCCAACATGGCCCAACTTCAAGGCTTCACGAGCAAGACCCTCGCGAGGCGTATGTTAGCATGGGTCGTCAAGAGCTCCCTAGGGCCTCACGCTTGGCAGCCTCTCGAAGCTGCCTCTCGAGGCCCCTCACAGGACGGATATCTCTAGGCTCGCAAAGCCCCGCCTCATGTTGCACATGGGTGATAGGAGCCACGATGAGCTGTGTCAGGAGCCGTGCTAGCGGGCACGGATAAGGATGCTTTCCTCTTTCATGCTAAGGAGGCAAGGACAGCATGCAGGTTTTCGAAGAAATCCCCAAAGGTTGCCACTTTGGTGCAAGAAGACCAAGACAGTGGGTTCGCTAGGACGGAGGTCATTACCGAGCCCACTGGCGCATCATGGTAGAGAGCTTTGGTAGGCGAAGACCACCTTTAGTCAGGATAAGATGTACTCCTGGTCCCCTTAAAAATTGGCTGTTGTGGCAACCCTTCCTTCCTAGAGCTTTCGGGGGAGAGGACCAAGACCAGTATAAGTAGAGGCTATCTCCACCATAGAGAGTGGTCGAATCTGAGGGATCCCTCGAACCAGCCAAGCCTCCCGAGGTAGTTCATCCTCCTTGTACTTATGCATATTCATCCTCCCTTGCAAGGCAATCCACCACAAAGCTGGAGTTGGGTATTGCAGCACGAGGTGGCCCGAACCTGGGTAAACTGTCGTGTTTGTTATTCAACTTCCTTCCCACTCAAGCACGATGAAGCATCGCCTTGAGGCAATGGGTAGCGAAATAGAGCTTGACGGGGTTCTTCGTGCACGCCCCAGAGTTCGAACATTTCTTGGGTCCCGGAGCCCCTATTCTGTCAGCGAGAGAGCATATTTCTTTAAAATTTACTAACTCTCAAAATAATATAAGTGAAGCAAGAGAGTTTATTTCTTTAAAATACAATCACCACCATCCTAAAAAGGTATAAGTGAAGTACTAGAGCAACTGCCTAGCTCAAAAGATTTAAGTGAAGCACATAGAGTATTCTCATAAATCATGATATGTGTGTGGATCTCTCAAACAAGTGTGTTTAGCAAGGATGATTGTGTGAAACTAAAAAAATCAAAGACCCATACAATACAAGACGGTCCAAGAAGAACTCATGATAAGTGACAAATAAAAATATAGCTCCAAGTAAAATTACTGTTGGTCGATAGAAGAAAGAGGGGATGCCTTCGGGGGCATCCAAGCTTAGTTGTTTGGGAGGCCTTGAATATTACCTTGGGGTGCCTCAGGCATCCCCAAGCTTAGGCACTTGCCACCTCTTATTCCTGCATCCATCGTGATCTCACCCAAAACATGAAAACTTCAATCACACAAAACATAACAAAACCTTCATGAGATTCATTAGTATAATAAAGCAAATCACCACTTTAAGTACTATTGAAAAACAATTCATATTCTGTTCTTGCATTATACCTACTGTATTGTAACTTTACCATGGCTTATACCCCTGGTACAATCCATAGATTCATCAAAATAACCAAACAATGCAACAAAAACAGAATCTGTCAAAAACAAAATAGTGTGTAGTAATCCGAACTTTAACCATACAAAAGGAGTAGGAAGCCGAAGGCGGCTACGCGGGGGCTCGCGCAGCTTAACAATGAACTCTAGCAGTGTGTCCCCACATGATCCTCCATTGGGGCCAGGGTAGCTGGGGGAGGAGCAAGACTGCCACTGCGTCCTCCCCGGCCTCGAGAACCTGTGTCCTGCTGCACCACCTTGTGCGCTGGATTCTGTCCCCGCGTCCCCGGCTAGGGAAGGGATGTGTTGCCGAGAAGAGGGCCTTGTCACCATGGCCGGAGCTTGACCGCGCGCTTTCCTCCTCACCATGGTGGAAGAGGAGTGCTAGAAGAAAATAGAGATGCGTGGGTGAGTCCTTTCGCCCACCTCTGCGCTCCCTCTTTATACCGGAGCATGGCAGGTGACTGGATCCCCACTAACCCATGGCAACTGCCATGCTCCACCAATCTGGTCCGTCTGCATCACTGGCAACGTCTAGAATTGCCGACAGCCCTCCTGCGCCTATCCGCGGTGCCAAGCTTTCTGCCATGGTACTCATTCCCACGCCCTACGCATCTGCCACCAAACCTGCGCATTGCATGCAATGTACGTGGCGGAAATGAGAGGGGTAGTGGGATGAGTAAAATGGCAATTACCTCCCCATGAACGTGGGCAACCCATGGACCATTACGTGGGTAGCCCCATGTCATTTAGCATGACTCGCGGGGAAACCAGGAACTAATTCAATCCTAGGTTAATGAAGAAATAAAGAAGATGTCAAGGAAGACATGGATTCCGTTGTGACATGGTCAAAGTGTTTGCCTGTTTATTTGTTGGGGCCTACCCCAACCAGGCCCGGGGGTTCCTGTCGGTGCAACAAACATCTATATTTGTTAACGGGACTCATACACAAGCGTGTTGATGATAATACATCTGGCACCAACATTTAATGCAAGGCCGAGCCAGAGAAACCTTTCTTCATGAGAATAAGGAGCGTATCAGGAAGACCAAGCCAGTATACACAACAGAGATTCCAGGAACGTATCCTCTGTTGATCAGGTGAGGTCGGCAGGGTCGATGCAGTAGACAAGAGTAGGACCAAGTTGCGCCAGCCCTGTCTCCAGGGTGACCGGAGACCGAAGCGCGCACCCCTCCAAGAAGGCTAGGCAAGCCCTACCCTCGGCAGACACAAGCCACTTACCACTGCTCCACCGCACCATGACGCTAGTCACTTGTCAATACGGTGTCGAGCCCCAGGTAATTAAGTGGCTCTCACTGAGCACGTGGCAGCTTGATGGAAGACAGATCACACCCATTTGACACCCGTCCAGGGGCATGTCAAGATGGTAAGCAGAAGTCAGCTAAGCGGCGATATAAGCTTGCTAGGGAGCCACGCCCGCACGCCACCTAAGCCAGCATTTACGACATTTTGTCCTAAGTGCTAGAGTTAGGTATGATAGTACCGTTGGCTATCTAATCACAAGATAATGTCTGTTTTCCATTATGGTTGCCCCTCGAACTATAAAAGGAGCCCCAAGTAAACCTAGAGAAGGATTCAGACCATCTCAGCTCTCCCCGAGGCCACCTTGCCGGGCTTGAGCGCTGCATGTCGTCGTGTTCCTCCATCCAATCCACTAAAGCAGGAGTAGGGTCTTACGCTTCTCAGTGGCCCGAACCTAGGTAAAAACCACCGGAGTCTCATCGTTGTGCTGTCTCATGGCCTCCGCTCTTTGTGCAACATGATCTACCCCATGCTAAACCACAAAGGGGCTTGTGGCCACATAGGTGATAGTGTTCACCCACGACACTTCTCTAACTCCAAAAATTCTAAAAAATTAGGACAACGTGGGAAATTTGTATATCAATCATGTGTAAAAAATTCAGAAATTTATAGCGTTCCAACAAAGCACATCAATTCTGCTACTGGGCGCAAAAGTTTATGTTAATACACAGAATCAAATGAACTATCACCCAAATCATCCCAAAGGCTTTACTTGGAACAAACACTAATTGAAACACTAAAACACACTCATAACATTAACATAGTTTTATATTTATTGAAAAACATAAAGGAAAGCAAAAAATTGAAAGAAAACTATTGGGCTACCTCCCAACTAGTGATATTGTTTTATGCCCCTAGCTAGGCGTAATGCATAGTTTCAAGTGTTGTCATCTTTGGTTTTGGTTCCACAGGTGACCCTCACGATTGGCTCATGTGTTTTCTTAATTCTAGTTCTAGGGTAGTGTTCCGTAACCTTCTTTAACAAAAACTGAAATTTAATATTCCCTTCTTTCATGCCAGTAACGACACCTATAGTTCGTAAAAATTGTCTACTAAGTATGACGGGGTGGCAAGACGGATTGCAATCAATGTGAAGTATAATAAAATCAATAGGCACATAGTTCTTATTTGCAAGAATAAGAACTTATACACAAAGGATTTTTAATAATAGAACCCGCCAAGTGGAAATTAAGAGAACATTCATCCATATTGGTAAAGCCTAGCACATCACATAGAGATTTCGGAATTGTGGAAACACTAGCACCCAAATCACACAAAGCATTGCTTTCATAATTTTTAATCTTAACTTTAATGGTGGGTTCCCATTCATCATATAATTTTCTAGGAATCGAAAAATCACTAGTTCTAACTTTTCTTCTAAAGCTTTCATCATTGCTTCTACAATATGTTTAGTAAAAGATTTATTTTGTTCATAGGCATTGGGTGAATTTCAAATGGATTGCAACAAAGATATACATTCAATCAAAGAGCAGCTATCATAATTAAAATCTTTGTAATCCAAGAGAGTGGGCACATCACTAGTTAAAGTTTCTACCTCGCCAAACCCACTTTTAGCAATTTTTTCATCAAGATTTCCACCCCCCGAATCATGGGGACGCCTTCTAACTAAAGTTGACTCTTCATTAGTACCATTATGATCAATTTTAACATTACTAAACAAGGAAGCAATAAAAGAAACACCAATCATTTTAATCTTTTCGTCAGTACTACGAAAGAAATCGGGAGGAACCACTTTTTCTAAAACTTCTCTTTTAGCTCTAAGCATAGCGGTTCTTTTCTTAGTTTCATCCATAGAGACATACAAAGCTTGAAACAATTCATTAATATCAATCTTAGGTGGCAAAATTTTAGTCTTAAGAATTTCCACATCATGAAGAATTCTATCGATGCTCCTAGACATATCATCAAGTTTACTCAAATTTTCTTGTATCGTGGTGTTGAAAACTTTTTGAGCAGTGATAAATTCTTTGATATTACTTTCAAGATCAGAGGGAATCCTATTATTATTATTATTATTATAATTATTATTATTATTATTATTATTATAAGAATTACCAAAAGAATTTCCATAATTATTAGAGGAATTTCTAGTAAACGGCCTACGATTAAAATTACCTCCATAAGCTTTATTATTGAAATTGTTTCTCGAGACAAAATTCACATCTACGGGATCATTATTTTTCTCAACCAAAGTGGACAAAGGCACATGATTAGGCTCTATAGGAGCATTTTACTAGAAACCAATTTCAAAAGAGCATCAACTTTATCACTCAAAGTACTAATTTTTTCAATAGAATTCACTTTTTTACTAGTAGGAGCTCTTTTAGGACGCCGTTGTGGATAGTTTGACATAATATTATCAAGCACCTTAGTAGCTCCACCCAAAGTAATCTCCATAAAAGTACCACCCGCGGCGGAATCTAAAAGATTTCTAGAAACAAAATTCAATCCCACATAATTTTTGTGTATGATCATCCACAAATTTAAACTACGAGTAGGGCAATTTCTTATCATCAATTTCATCCTTTCCCAAGATTGGGTAACTAGTTCATGCTCAAGTTGCTTGAAATTCATAATTTGATTTCTAAGGGATAATTGTCGTGGCAGGAAAATACTTAGTAATAAAAGCATCTTTGCACTTTTCTCGAGAATCAATACTATTTCATGGCAAAGATGGAAACCAAATTTTTGCACAATCATGCAAAGAAAACAGAAATAATTTTAGTTTCACAATATCATTATCCACATCCTTTTTGTTTTGCATATCACACAATTCTACTAAAGTGTTTAGATGGGACGTGACATCCTCATTAGGATTACAGGAAAATTGTTCTATCATAACAAGATTCAACAAAGCAGAATTAATAACATAAGACTCCGCACTAGAGGCGAGAGGAGCAATCAAAGTACTATTAAAATCATTATTATTAGTATTAGAAAAATCACAAAAAATTGTATTTTCTTGAGACATCATGACTACGCAAACAAGATAAGAAGCAAGAAAAGAAGCAAGAAAAGAAGCAAGAAAAACGCAAAGAAAAATATTTTCTATTTTTAAAAACCTTTTTAGAGGTGGGGGAGATGAAAAGGAGAGGCAAGTGGAAAATAATCTAAATGCAAGGAGATGAAAGTTTGTGAATAGGTACTTGATAGATGCTCATGAAGTCTCCCCTGCAACGGCACAAGAAATTCATCCTGCTACTTGTGAGCTGCGGTGGGATTTCCCCGAAGATGAGAGGATGATGCATTACACTAGAGATAAGTATTTCCCTCAGTTATGAAACCATGCATATCAATCGAGTCGGAGAACCGAGAAACACTATGTAAAATCACCAACACACAAACAACAAATACTTGCAACACAACGCGTAGAGGGGTAGTTATTTTTTGTTTTAATATATGATAGAAAATACACCGGGGCCATAGTTTTCAGTAGAGGCTTATCTGGAGAAAATAACATAAGGTGGGTAAACAAATTACTGTTGGGCAATTGATAGAAAAGAAAATAATTATGAAGATATCCAAGGCAATGATCATCTATATAGGCATCACGTCCGAGACAAGTTGACCGACTCTTGCCGGCATGTGCTACCACTACTAGGAAAAGGCTAATTAGTGGCGCACCTATTTTTGCCATTAATGGCGCACTCTAGGTGCGCCATAACTAACATTTTTTCAAAAAAATTCAATTTTTTTTGTTTTTTTCTTAATCTCAGGTCACTATGGCTTAATCTCGGGTCAATATGCTTAATCTCAAGTCAAATCGCACTCCGCGGTCAAACTTCCCGGAAGGTCACCCATCCTCACACTACTTCAGCCCAAGCACGCTTAACTTTGCAGTTCTATCTAACCCCAGGACCACCTCACTTAATAGGCACTTATTGATATATCTATCATATCAATCCTATTAAACCTTGTTGATGTCTAGGACTTTGTTCATGTTCATGAGTGATGAAATTATGAAAAATATTTCAAACTTCCCGGTCATATTACGTATCATATTTTGAAAAAAAATTCCAAAAAAATTCGAAACCAATTTTTTTCTGTTACTAGTGGCGCACCTAGCAAATGGTGCGCCACTAGTATGTTTGAATTTTTTCCATTCCCCCCCCTCTTGATCTTAAAAGCCCCGTATCTTTCGTTCTGTTAGGTTTTTGGGGATTTTGAAAATCTTGAACGCCATTCCCTAGTTCAATTCGGATGTAGCTTTTCGAGTAGATGATTTTTCATATAAAAACCTTTTTAATCCGAGTTCGTATGCAAATGTTATGCCCATTTTACTAAATTCTAGAGAGATTTTGCAAATAAAGTCGAAATTCATATTTGTAATGGCGCACCAGGGCATAGTGCGCCATTACTAGTTGACATAGTAATGGCGCACCTGTACAAGTTAGTAATGGCGCACTTTGTCTAGGTGCGCCATTGCTAAGTTTGACATAATAATGGCGCACCTACACAACGTGCGCCATTACTAAGTTTGACCAAGGTTTGACCCAGTCATACACATATTAATGGCGCATCTTGTATAGGTGCGCCATTACTATGTCAACTAGTAATGACGCACTATATCCCCTAGTGTGCCACTAGTAACAATTTTTTTTTATTTTTTTAATCTAGTAATGGCGCACCACGTACCAGGTGCGCCATTAGTAATATGTCATTAGTGGCGTACCTGTATCTGTTGCGCCACTGCTATATAGCAGTGGCGCACCACATACATGGTGTGCCATTAATGTCCATATTAGCTATAGCCCTTTTCCTAGTAGTGTACTATCACTCCACACATCAAACGCTATCCAACATGCATCTAGTGTATTAAGTTCAGGAAAGAATGGAGTAACGCCTTAACCAAGATGAAATGATATTGACAAGATAAACTCATGGAAGAAATAAATCCCACCTTGTTACCCTTAATTCGAATGAGACATGTGTGTCATGTCTCTTTCTGTCACTGAGATTGAGCACCGCAAGATCGAACCCATCATAAAACATCTCTTCCCATGGCATGATAAATCAATCTAGTTGGCCAAACCAAATCAATAAATCGGAGAAGACATACGAGCCTATAACAATCATGCATAAAAGAGTTTAGAGAAAACTCAAATAATATTCATGGATAGATCTGATCTTAAACTCACAATTCATTGGAACCCCACAAACATACTGCAAAAAGTCGTTACATCAAATAGATCTCCAAGAACATCTAGGAGAACATTGTATTGCAGATGCAAAAGAGAGAAGAAGCCATCTAGCTACTAACTATGGACCCATAGGTCCATGGTAGACTACTAACTCATCATCGGAGGGGTAGCAAGGAAGATGAAGAACCCCTCCGCGATCGTTTCCCCCTCCAGCAGAGTACCGGAAAAGGCCTTTGATTGGATCTCGTGGTTCTGGAACTTGCGGCGGCAGAAAAAGTATTTTGTGGACTCTCTCGAGGGTTTTGGGATTTTAGAGTATTTATAGAGGCGGAGGTAGGTCAAAATGATGCTTGTGGGCTCCACTACCCACCAGGGCGTGCTAGAGGCCCCTGGCGCGCCCTGGTGTTTAGTGGGCCCCACTTTCATCTTCTAGTTCCCTCCCAAATCTTCCACAGTATTTTATAGCCAGAAAAAATCTCCACAAATTTTTCTGGCATTTGGACTTCATTTGGTACTGATATTCCACACAGTAAAAAACAAGCAAAAAAGAGCAACTCGCACTGGGCACTAAGTTAATAACTAATCCTAGAAAATGATATAAAGTTGCTTGTAAATGTATATAAAACATCTAAGCTTGATAATATAATAGCATGGGACACTAAAAAATTAAAGATACGTTGGAGATGTATCATCTACCAGAGGACATTGTTGCTTTCTGGAATGCATTGGCAGCGGCAGAGGAGGAGCCCAAAGATTGGGATTCTTAGGTGCCACCGCCTTAGCACTTTAACATGGGTTTGGATGGCTACTACGGATTTTGATTATCAAGCTAGGAGAAAGCCTAAGCTTGGGGGAGTACGTATTTCCCACCGACATTACATTCATGTTCACACATTTCACTCCAATTGTCTATGTTCATCCTTTTTCATTGTATAATCCATGGTAAGTTTTATTTTCTTGTGTGTTTGAAAAACTTTCAGAAAATCCAAAATGTTTCCCGCTTCCTTTATGTTTTTCTTTCCATCTTAAATTTGTGTAGTATTAAAAGAAAACCCAAAAAGATTTCACGTTGCTTCTTTTACTTGTTGGGAGCTTTCCCATGCAACTGGTTTTCTCGTTTTTATTTTTCCATCTTTTATTTGCTTTGTTCAAGAAAAAATAAAAACTCCAAAAATATTTCAATGTGTTTCTCTGAAGTTCTTTTCTTTTGTCGAGTCATTGTGAGGAGAAGACCATGATGAAAATGCTGAGTGGCTCTCATATGCATTATGTTTTATCTAACAAATAGCCCATATTATTTTCTCTTCTCCTTTGAATAAAATGTTTGCAGTTTCCAGCTTAGTTCACGACACAATTACACTATTATTATTTTCATATCATTTGTTCGTGCAAGTGAAAAGCAATAATGACTATATTTGATGAAATGACTAAGGCAAGGAAAATCGGGTATGAACTCAACTTGTTTTTGTTTTTGTAAATATGTTTAACTCATGTCGGATCCAAGGTTCCGTTGACCATTGAGAGGTTCGAACACTTGGGTACTTGCAAAGAACTCATCCTCACCAATCTGCCTGCTCAATGATTCCTAGGACTAACTCGACGAACCCAAGGGAGAAGAGACACTCAGTTTATCCTGGTTCAGGCCACCTTGTGGTGTAATACCCTACTCCAGCTTTGTAGTGGATTTCCTCGATAGGCTGAGGATGAACTAGTATAGTGGTTGAACAACCTCGGGAGGTGATGTGTTCTTGAGCTCGATTAGCTAGTGAGTGAGAGGATGATCTGAATGATCTGTCCCCCTCTATGGTGGTGGCTATGTCCTACTCATAGCGGCCACAATATTCTTCCCAAATGCAAGGCAGGAAGGGATCCCACAACGGCCAAATTTGAAGGGGACAACTAGTACAAGTTATCTTGACAAAAGTAGTCTTCGCCTGCGAAAGCCTCTGGTGGTGACGCCATGGTGGGCTCCGCGATGACCTCCATTCTGCCGTCCTGGCGGTCTTGGTCTTGTTGCGCCCATATGGAAACCTTTGCTTGATTCCTCGGGACTCCACGCCTGCTCTTGCCTCATTGGCACCAAAGGGAAAACTGGTACACTGCGCCCGCTGGTGCCCGTCCGGCCTTGGTTGTCATGGCTCACGTCATGTGAACCTCACGAGGTGCACCTTGGCTTGATATCTCCACTCCTTGGGTGCTAGCCTGGTGAAGCCGCCCACCAGGGATGCCTTGGTGTCATCCGCGTCGCGAGGGTCTTGGGTTGTTATTGCTGAAGCTGGGCCGTACTGGGCCGTCGATGGAGCCACGACGTGGGCCGCAGGTAGGCAAGCCTGGGTACCCCCGTTCCTAGGACATCGACAGTAGCGCATGGGCCCAAGGCGCACTCGTACTTGGCATTGAGGCGAAGCCAAAGGGCAAGTGCAGAGCGCCACGTGCCCCAACCGCCTGCAGCCTCGGTTGACGCATGGCGATTAGTGGGCCGTGGGTGCCCCCGCTTCCCCACGCTGCCTCCGCAACCGTTCGACTTGGCGAGATCTTGATACACGTAGAGAAAACCATCGTTATGCGCGATCTTGGAGGCCGGTGGTTGGCCTCCTTCCGGCTATAAATGAGGGGGGGGGGGGCAGAGCACCCCGTGCTCATCTCTGTCTTCTTGCAGTCCGCTTCTTCTTCTTTCTTGTCTCTCCATCTTGTTGTAGCTCCTTATGGCACCGATGAGGAAGTTCTCTGCTACCGAGAAGGGGATAGCCCCTAGGGAAGGACCTGACTTTCCACCTCCAAAGAGAGGAAGAGGTCGCCTCCGCAAGCATGCTGCGGCCCTTGCAGTTGCTCCTCGAGGGGGGGGGGGACGCGCCTTGGCCGGACGTGGTGGCGCTTCTTCTCGTGGTGGGTGCCGCTAGGGGTGAGGCATCCCTTGCGACAAGGGGAGGAGTGCTATGGTCACCGAACCTCCTCGACCGCTCTTCCATTCGGCCGAGGTGCTCCCTTAGTTCATCGTGTGGTCGGAGAGACCAACCGTCACCTTGCTCCCGCTCCTCCGCTTCTTCGCGGATGAGCTACCGGCCGTAGGGCCAGACGGCCTCTGGCTGCAGGCTGACGACTGTTGCAACAAGTCCTCATGTGTCGGGGTCGAAGTTTCCACCGCCAGGGATGTGTCCCTGGCCTGCGACTGGTAGGCGTTTAACCGCGCATGCTGCCTGAGCGGGAGGTGCACCCTCCACTTCAAGTTCGACGGCACCGCAACCCTCCTCCAGAAGGTGTTTGGGGAGGATGGCCGTCACGCAGGGTGCTGCCCCAAAGACGACGGCGGCGATGATGAGCTTGGCCTTGATGACAGCCGCGACAACGCTGAGGGTGAGCTTGCCCTTGGCGACAGGTCGCGGCTCTTTCAGCGGCGTCAGCTCCTCCAGCGAGAGCACTAGCAGCAGTGGCTACGACCAGCTGCCATGTCGCCGGGCTCCCTTTGGGGACGGCGGCAGATCGTCTCATCGTTGTGCTTCGGTGAAGCGGGAAGAAAGCTTGAACTAAGCCCGGAGGCCTCCGGAGACCGGCCTCAGGAACCACTGTGGTCGCATGGGCCACTTTTGTTTAGCCTTTCTCTTTCGCTGCATTTTGAAAAAAGTAGAGGGCCCTGCTGGGGCCTGTAATGAACCATGGTACTTATGCAACTACGTTATGCTTGTTGTTCTGATGTATGCTGTTATGTTCATTTACGGGTAGCTGCAGTAGGATAACTTAGCTTGATACACTCGCGGTAGTCTCACGCCTTGCAATGGCGCGCCCTCCTCCATCGTCTCACGAGATCCCGTTGCCGCTGGCTAAGGGGCTGCTGGCATCATGAGACATTGTGAAGTTGCAGAATTGTTGGAAAATTCTGTAGGGTGTCTTGTTCTTCCTTGCGCGAGTCCTCAGGCATGGGCTAGTTGTGGCTTAGTGCATCGCATTGCGGTACCTAGGGGGCACGGACTTAAGAATATGCGCAAACCACAAGCTCGTTTGATGGTGTCTCGCTAGGATAGAAAAAGCCATGGCCCTAGGGGAAAGGGTTGTGGCGAAGTATGTTCACGGCGCGGGGCGGGCCTGACGCACACGCACATACCTACCCAGGCCCCACGCGCGAGACGCGCAAGGAAGAGCGACGGGCAACTGCCGCCCCTCCTGGGCCGAGACTAGCTGCCAAAGGAAAACACAAGGGGGAAATCCAACTTGCATTCCAAAATGGAAGAACTCCAAATTCCATTAAAAGAAAAGGGGGGGGGGGCAACCAACTACAGAAAGCAAGCAAATGAACACCCGTGTTTGGCACCTACACTAGTCTTCTCACCAGCGCGGAGCTAAGTGCTGCCACTAGGATGTGAGAGGGAGCCCCCGATGCCCGAGGGCTGCTCTCCAGAGACTCCGGGGCGTGTACAGCCCCACTCATTATTATGTGAGAGTGTCTCGAGTGGAGACCTTTATAGGCACTGGGCCTTGCTTCATGGGTAGAACTTCCGGAGGTGCTGGATGTTCCAGGCGTTCTGGATGGGGATCCCGTCCTCCATCTCTAGGTGCGTGGCGCCAGGCCTGGAGACGCCGGCGATCCTAAATGGGCCCTCCCACATGGGCGAGAGCTTATGCAGCCCTACCCTGGAGAGCCACCCACTGTAGGACGAGATCAACCACCTCGAGAGTCCTGGAGCGGGCGCTGCGGTAGTGGTACCACCGTAGCGCCTGTTGGTACCTTACTGCCCGGAGCGAAGCTTGGCGGCAGCATTCCTCCCCCAGCACGAGGTCCATCCCCCACGTGGCGTACTGGCGTGCCTCGTCAAATGCCAAGACCCGCGTGGAGCGATGCTTGACCTCGTGAGGGAGAACCGCTACGGCTCCGTAGATGAGGAAGGATGGAGTCTGGCCCGTCGGCTTGGTGGCGGTGGTGCGGATGGACCACAGCATGGAGTGGAGCTTGTCGAGCCAGCCCCTACCGTAGGCCTTTCTTCCTGAAGTTTCTTTTCTTAAGGCCCCTCAGGACCTCTGTGTTTGCGCGCTCGTCTTGACCGTTGCTCCTAGGGTGTGCTACTGAGATGTAGCATATCTGCATTCCAAGGTTATCAAAATATGTTTTGCAGAGATTGCTAGTGAACTGTGAGCCATTGTCGGTGATGATACGATTAGGGACCGCGAAGCGGCTCATGAGGCCCTTGATGGATTTGACTACCGAACCGGCCGGGATGGTGCGGACGGCTTCCACCTCTGGCCACTTGGTGAACTTGTCGGTCGCGACGTAGAGGTAGCAGTAGCCCCCAGGCGCTCGTGAGAACGGACCTGAGATGTCCAGCCCCCAGACCGCGAACGACCACGAGAGCGGCATGGTGTGGAGAGGTTGAGCAGGCTGGTGGATTTTCTTGGCGTGGAACCAGCACACTTCGTAGGATTTCACCAGCTCGGTCGCATCGCTGAGCGCCGTGGGCCAATAGAATCCATTGCGGAATGCCTTGCCCACGAGCGTGCGTGATGATGAGTGATGCCCGCAGTCTCCGCCGTGTATGTTGGTTAACAACTCGCACCCCTGTTCCCTGGAGATGCATCGCAAGGAAACATCCTTTCGTCATTCTCGGTAGAGCTCACCGTCCTGAATGCAGTAGGTCGTGGCCTGCTGAGCCACGTGCTCAGCGTCTTGTTCCTTCTCCGGCAGGGTTCCATGAAGCAGGTACGCCATGAATTCTTTGGTCCAGCACCCCTCCTGATGCTCGAGCACGAGAAGCAGGTGTGCTCCTGAGGTCGGGCCACAGGCGGGAGCTCCCGAGGTCGGTGCTGGTGGGAGCTCCTCCTAAGGTAGTGTTGGCACTGCCGATGGTGGGGTCGCTGAAGGCTTAAAGAGCAGCTCCTCGAAGATGCCGGGCTCCTAAGGCTGGTGCTTGGATGCCCTCTTGGCGATATTGCCAGCCTTCTTGTTCATGCCGCGAGGCACGTGTTGCAGCTCCAGGCCCAAGAACTGCTTCACAATTTTGCGTACCTCCACCAGGTATGCTTCCATGTGCTTGTCCTTCGGCTCATATACCTTGTGGAGAAGTTGACAAGGAGTTGGGAGTTGCCCTTGATGGTAAGGCGCTTTATCCCAAGGCCGTCGCAGCCTTGAGACCGGCGATTAGGCCTTCGTACTCTGCGATGTTGTTGGAGACCTTTTCGCCATGTTGGAAGCAGAGTTGCACGGCGTAGTAGAGCTTGTCCTGAGTAGGCAAAACATGCACGGCTTCTGCCCCCGCACCCTGTTGTGCGAAGGCGCCGTCGAAGTACATGACCCAGCCGTCTGGTGCTTCGCTCCCCGGCGAGAGCAATTGGTCCTCGCCTGCCTCTGGTCCTGGAGCGTCAGTCCATTGCGCCACGAATTCGGCGAGTGCAGAGCCCTTGATGACCCTGGTGTTGTTGAACTCCAGTTGAAATGCCTACAATATGATGTTCCATTCGGCAACCCTACCTACAGCATTAGGTGAAGCACCCTCTCTAGTGGGTAAGACAAAACGACCTTGATGGTGTGGCCTTGGAAGTAGTGGCATAGCTTGCGCGAGCTGACGAGAAGTGTGAGCAAGAGCTTCTATGACATGGGGTAGCGTGCTCGCGTGTCCCGCGGTACCGTGTAGACGAAGTAAACCAGGTGCTCGACGAGGGCAGGATTGTTGGTGGAGTCCAGAACTGCCTGAGGCTGGTGGACATCAGGAACTTGGTCGCCTATTGGGGCAACTGCGGCATCGTCATCTCACGGAACCTGGTCATCCATTCGTGTCGCCGAGCCTTCAGGAGCGTCGTCTTCGGGCTGCATTGTCTCAACCGAGGGCGTGGCACTGTGTGGCAGGCCCTTGGGCTGGCGAATGCCTCTTCCATATCCTTGATAAGGGTCCTTGCCTCCCGAGACTTCACCACTATATCATCGACGTAGGCCTCAGCGTTCCTTCCGAGCTGTTGGCCCAAAGCAATGTGCATTAGCCACTGGAAGGTTGCTACGGTGTTACGCAGCCCAAAGGGCATTCAGGTGTAGCAGTACATCCCGCACGGGGTCAGGAAGGTTGTCTTCTCAACATCTTATACCCTGAGAATGTGTGCAAGAAGCACAGCAGGTCGCACTCAGCGGCGGAGTCCATGATCTGGTCAATGCGCGGTAGCAGAAAGGGGTCTAGAGGGCACGCCTTGTTTAGGTTGGTGAAAGCGATGCACTTGCGCTCTTTCCTTCCTTTCTTGGGGCCAATGACAGGGTTTGTCAACCATTCTGGGTACCCCACCTCCCGAATGACACCAGCATCTTGCAGCTTGCGGGTTTCTTGGATGATGAACGATTGCTTCTCTGTGGACTGCCGCCGCGCCCTCTGCTTTACTGGGTGTACATTGGGGCACACATTTAGGTGATGTTCGATCACCCCCCTTGGGAATCCAGCCAGGTCCTTGGGCTTCCATGCGAACACCTCCTTCTTCGCACTCAAGAAATCGACCAGTGTATTTTCTTGGTCCGGGGCGAGGTTGGCACCTATGGTGAAGGTGTCGCCCAACTCCCCATCTTGATCGACCAGCACTTGCTTCGTCTCGGACCGGTCTTGAGAGAACAACTGCTTCTTTTTTGTTGGTGCAGCCCCTGGAGCCCCCGGGGCTCCTTCCTCCATCAGCTGCACGGCGGCCGTGGCCCTGAAGGCGAGCTTGAGAGACACCAGCGCCTCCTTGGTGTCCCCAGCCATAGTGAGGACACCGCTGCTACCTGGCATCTTCATGAGGTGGTAGGCAGGGTGAGTTGCCGCCATGAACTTGGCTATGGCCAGGTACCTGAGGACGGCGTTGTACGGGAGGCCCATGCGGGCCATGTCGAACTCGATGAGCTCGGTGCGGTAGTTGTTGCGGGTGCCGAAGGTGACGGGGAGGTGGATCTACCCCAAGGGGCTGGTGGAGCTGTCGACGACCCCGTAAAATGGATTGGTGGGGCGGAGCCGGCCATGTTACACGTGAAGGAAGCCGAATGCTTCCACATAGAGCACGTTTAGCCCGGCCTCAAAGTCGATGACGGTCTTGGTTACCGCTACATTGCAGATGGAGGGGGTGCAAAGCATCGGGAGCACACCCGCGCCCGCGGTGGTCACGGGATGGTCTCTTCAGTCGAAGGTGAAGTCGGCCACGGGTGCCGCCCATCCTAGAGGGGCTCCCTGTTGTACGCATGTGTCACCCACTTGGCGAAAGAACTGCTTGACATGTCGGTCCAAGGGTGGTGCCTGTAAACCGCCCAGGAGTGCTACGAAAGCGTGAGGCACCGGTGCCGCAAAGCGCGCGATGAGGAGGCCGCAGAACTCTCCCCAGGAGGGCACCGAAGATCCTGGCAAGTTGAAAATCCAGGCGCGCAGCGCACCCACGAGGTCCATGGGAAGCCAGTTGCCATGACCTTGTTGTCACCGCTTGGCACCCAGACGGCCTCCTCATATGCCTGGAGGAAGTCTGTCGGGTCCGCCGCGCCGTCGTACCGGGGCGGCAGGTCCGACCTGAACTTGAGTGGCCACTGCACTCATTGCAAAGCAGGGGTGAAGGCCCGGAGGCCCTCGGTGCGTCCGTGCGCGCCTGTCGATCTAGCCGGAGGGGCGATGCCTGCCATGAGAGCCGAACGAAGAGACGAAATGGACGAAGAGACGGAGCTTCAACACGCCCCTACCTGGCACGCCAAATGTCGGACTCGGGGTTCCGTAAACCCATGAGAGGTTCGAACACTTGGGTACGTGCGAAGTACTCGTCCTCACCAATCTGCCTACTCAGTGATTCCTAAGCCAAACTCGACAAACAAGGGACAAGAGACGCAGCAGTTTATCCTGGTTCGAGACGTCTTATGGTGTAATACCCTACTCCAGCTTTGTGGTGGATTGCCTCGAGGGGTTGAGGATGAACTAGTACATTGGTTGAACAACAACGGGAGGTGAGGTGTTCTTGAGCTCAATGAGCTAGTGGGTGAGAGGATGGTCTTAATGATCCGCCCCCTCTATGGTGGTGGCTAAGTCCTACTTATAGCGGCCCTGGTCCTCTTCCCAACTGCAAGGCGGGAAGGGATCCCCCAACAGCCAAATTTGAAGGGGACAACTAATACAAGTTATCCTGACAAAAGTAGTCTTTGCCTAGGAAAGCCTCTTGTGGTGACGCCAAGGTGGGCTCCACAATGACCTCCATCCTGCCGTCCTGGCGGTCTTGGTCTTGTTGCACCGATATGGAAACCTTTGCTTGATTACTCGGGACTCTACGCCTGTGCTTGTCTCCTTGGCACCAAAGGGGAAACTGGTACACTGTGCACGCTGGTGCCCGCCTGGCCTTGGTTGTCATGGCTCACGTCATGTGAACCTCGCGAGGTGCACCTTGCCTTGATATCTCCGCTCCTCTAGAGACAGCCTGGTGAGGCTCCCCCCAGAGAGTCCTTGGTGTCATCCGCCTCGCGAGGCTTGTCCCCTCGTGAGGGTCTTGGGTTGTTGTTGATGAAGCTGGCTCGTACCGGGCCGTCGATGGAGCCACGTCGTGGGCCGCAGGTAGGCAAGCCTGGGTACCCCCGTTCCCAGGATGCCGACAACTCAATATCTATGATTCAACATATTATGATTAGACATGTTTATGTTGACAATTAGAGATTATTAAGCAACACCTCATCCCCTTTTAATAGTATTGGCTTTCCAATGGACTCAATGTGATCTTGGATCACTAAAATATAAATGAAGAGTCTTGAGCTTTTGCCAATCTTTGTCCTTAGCATTTTGAAGGGGTTACACACCCTCTTATCCTTAACACACCATTGTTGAACTCATCTGAAATATACTAGATAAAAGTATTAGTCCAACAATAGATATGTTGAAATTAATTACCAAAATCACCCAGGGAGCACTTGTGCTTTCAGTACTGTATTAAAAGGAGGCCTTAATATACCTTAGTTTCCTTATGGACCCCGCTGCCACAGGAGGGTAGGACAAACGATCTCATGCAGGTTCTTTTCCATAAGCACGTATGACAATATGTCGAATACATGCGTACATTACATTGATGAATTGGAGCTAGTTCTGTGTTGGTCTAGGTTATGACTATTATATGATGAATATTATCCAACGTTATGACTGATCCAGTGCCTACGATCTTTTCAGATAATTGTTCTTGCCAAGTTACTACTGTTGCTACTACTATTACAACTAATACAAACTATTGCTACTATGTTACCGTTACCATTTCTATCGTTACTACTACTACTACTACTACTACTAATACTACTACTGCTGCTACTACTACTACTACCACCACCACCACCACCACCAAATTATCATGCTACTGTGCTACCGATCACTCTGTTGCGGATATTTAGTCTCCAGGTGTGGTTGAATTGACAACTCTGTTTCTAATACTTACAAGTGTTGTTTGGCACCCCTTGTGTCGAATCAATAAATTTGGGTTGAATACTCTACCCACAAAAACTATTGCGATCCCCTATAATTGTGGGTTATCTGCCAGGCCCATGAAATTTTGAAATCCTACTTATATTCCATATTATTGTTGAAACAATTCAGGGGGTGTTTTAATCCCACCTTGCCAAGGGGGGACGAAATCCCCCCCCCCTACAAATACAACCCCTAACACACCGTTCAGACCTTGGGTTTTGTTTAGATTAAAGTTCACTACAGCTGCAACTCACGTCCTTTGTTTGTGTTCAATGGCCAGACTAAGACGTCATAGAACCCCACCTTCATTAATTAAGCTTTCCTCATATATTCACAATATCAAGATTGCAATTTTAGTTTCTTGCTTGTTCTTCGTTTGGGTGCATGAAACAGACCCTTGTGGTCAGGTTCATCGTGCTCTGGCATGGTCAGTACCCTCTCAGAGTTTGTTTAATGATTGCTAAGGCGCAATGTCCTCGCACATTCGTAGTCGGATAGTCAAAGTCTACTCGACCATAAATGACAGCCACCATCTCAACAAAAGGCGGGACACCTTTGCTTCTATCACATAAGAAATAGGAGACATCAGTTGAAAATCTGATTGCATCTCTTGATGTTGAAGAGAAAGATCCGGCTAAAGATATCACTGAGAAAGGAAGTGAGGTTCGGCCGACTGCCAATATGGTGCAGAGGTACCCACAAAATAAGAACAAAGGGAAGAACAAGCCTGTTTTCAACAATCCTACCAAGACTACTTGTAGTGACCCGGTTCCAATAGGGATGTGAGTCCCCTGTGCTTAAGTATCATCCCTGGATCGGTATGCTGTCACACATAATACTCGATGAAATAACGAAAAATCACATGTATAAACTAACGTAAATACTATTATCTCAATCCAAACAGCGAAAATACCAACAAACGTTGTGGAGTCCAAATAACACCAACGGCAATGTTGAGTGCAGACGTCGTAACGCTAATGCAACACTTACCCGTCGTATAAATTCGTCTACATGAGACGTTGCAGTCATGTAGGTCAGTACATTAAATGTACTGGCAATTTCACACCATAGAATAATAATTAAAATGTCTATCTCTATATGCATATTTGGCCGGTGGAGGCTCTGAGTTTAATCTTTCATACAGCTAACTTTCCCTACAACAAAGGAATTATTTATTACCAAACTTATGCCATTATTGAGATGGTTCCTCCAACTCAATCCAAACCCAAGTTATTAATAACCCAATTCATTAATTAAATAATGAGATGAGATCAACCAATAATTCAACTTCTAGATGCTCAAGTTGTCCATAACCGGGGACATGTCTAATCGATTAGTTAGACACTCTGCAAAGGTTTGCGCA
This sequence comes from Triticum dicoccoides, assembly GCF_002162155.2. Classification (NCBI taxonomy): domain Eukaryota; kingdom Viridiplantae; phylum Streptophyta; class Magnoliopsida; order Poales; family Poaceae; genus Triticum; species Triticum dicoccoides. The sequence goes on along the minus strand of NC_041386.1, from coordinate 389,140,529 downwards.
CTTTTCCCCACATGATTCGACCACCTCCATGATCAGAATATAGACATATAGTCTTTCTGAATGTGTTCCCCTTAACCCTGGATAGGCCGGTACACCTACTTTCCCCTACATCTGCTAGCCTGCCCAGAAAGGCTGACACAAACTTACTTAACTACGCTAGAGCCCATAGTGTCTTGTGGCTGCAGACGGAAATTTCTAGGCATGAAATATTGTATGATCCCTTTGAGCCTGGGTGTCATTCCATAGGATGATATCAGGGGACCTCTGGGATCCCCTTGGGTAAGCACTGATTCTCCAGGTGCCCATGCAAGCCACTAGTTTCTCCAGGGTGCCCCTACCATTCCACCCAGAGTTGTGTTAAGTTATTGCCACCTTAACGTTAACCAATAACTATAAAACTCTCTCACAACTTACATGAATCACACATACCACCCCGTCTACAAAAGCATGGCTAAGCAAAACTGACTTAAGAAGTAACAATAATTCCCCAGGTGTCTCAAGCATCATAGTTCCGACCTCAATGAACTACAACCATAACGACAACCTCAATTCCTACTCATGAAAATATTGGATGGAACTAATGCATAGTAAACATAGGTAGTAAGGTATGATCCAAGTGTGAACTTGCCTTGTACTATTGATGAAGATTCCTCACACTCATAATCATGGTAGTTCTACTCATCACACTCCTATCAATCTATGGCGAGCAAGCAATTATAACCACACATAAGCTATCACTCAAAGATTAAAAGAAACCAAATAAAGGACTTACTTAACACCAAAAAGAATAAAATAAAGTTTCTAGACAGAAAACATATTTTTAACAGTAGTAAAATTAGTTGATTTGGTTCCTAGAGAAAGTACAAGTCATAAGCTTCTATTTTCAAAAAATAACCACCTAATTTGGATTTCCAATACTAAAGTTATGGCCGAACAAAGTTCAAATTCAAATCTGGTCAAATTCAAAATTTAAAACTTCAAAAATATTTTTAGTTTGGACCAAAAGATAGATGGGATCTTTATGAATCAGTAGGGAAAAGAATCACTAAATTTGGAGTTAGAAATCTAAAGATACAATAAAAACAAAGCTTGGAACAAATCTGAAAATTGATTTTCTTTGAAAACAGTAGAAGTCGGCCACTGTGCCATGTGGCGCCACATGAGAGGCTAGATGGTGTTTTCTACAGGGCTAAGGAGCGGACAACTGGCAATTAAAAGAAAATGGTTCGGTTGTAAAGTAGAAAAACAATCTAATATGCACTATGTATCTACGATCGGACTGACGTGGTTGACCGAGACTTAATACAGAAGTGGGAGTCATCAGCGTAGGAGAAGATGGCCATGGTGGCTCGAGCGTCGAGGGGGCAGCGTCCCTGGCGGTCCTCCAGCGTGGGCGCGTGGTCTGGGAGAAGTGGCACTCAGAGGAGGTTCTGTTGGTGGTAAATTCGAGGGTCGGGGACGACATGACGAGGCGGGTGATACGTCTCCAACGTATCTATATTTTTTATTGTTCCATGCTATTATATTATCTAGTTTGGATGTTAATGGTCTTATTTATACACTTTTATATTATTTTTGGGACTAACCTCCTAACCCAAGGCCCAGTGCAAATTGATGTTTTCTGCCTATTTCAGTGTTTCGCAGAAAAGGAATATCAAACGCAATCCAAATGGAATGAAACCTTCGGGAGAGTTATTTTTGGAACAAACGTGATCCAGGTGACTTGGAGTAGACGTCGAGAAAGAAACGAGGTGGCCATGAGGCAGGAGGGCGGGCCCCCTCCCTCGTGGGCCCCTCGTAGCTCCACCGACCTACTTCTTCCTCCTATATATATCCATATACGCCGAAAACATCGAGGAGCACCACGGATCCCTATTTCCACCGCCGCAACCTTTGGTACCCAATAGATCCCACCTTGGGGCCATTTTCGGAGCTCCGCCGGAGTGGGAATCGATCACGGAGGGCTTCTACATCAACACCATAGCCTTTTCGATGATGTGTGAGTAGTTTACCACAGACCTTCAGGTCCATAATTATTAGATAGATGACTTCTTCTCTCTCTTTAGATCTCAATACAAAGCTCTCCTCGATCTTCTTGGAGATCTATTCGATTTAACACTTTTTGTGGTGTGTTTGTCGAGATCTGATGAATTGTGGGTTTATGATCAAGTTTATCTATGAACAATATTTGATTCTTATCTGAAATCTTTTATGTATGATTGGTTATCTTTGCAAGTCTCTTCGAATTATCTGTTTGGTTTTATATACTAGATTGATCTGTCTTGCAATGGGAGAAATGCTTAGCTTTGGGTTCAATCTTGCGGTGTCCTTTCCTAGTGACAGCATGGGAAGCAAGGCACGTATTGTATTGTTGCCATCGAGGATAAAAAGATGGGGTTTATATGATATTGCTTGAGTTTATCACCCTACATCATGTCATCTTGCCTAATGCGTTACTTTGGTCATATGAACTTAATACTCTAGACGCATGCTGGATAGTGGTCGATGTGTGGAGTAATAGTTGTAGATGCAGATTCGTTTCGGTCTACTTATCGCGGACGTTATGCCTATATACATGATCATGCCTAGGTATTCTCATAATTATGCACTTTTCTACCAATTGCCCGAGAGTAATTTGTTCACCCACCATAGTACTTATGCTATCTTGAGAGAAGCCACTAGTGAAACCTATGGCCCCCGGGTCTATCTTTTATCATATAAGTTTCCAATCTATTTTAATTTGCAATCTTTACTTTTAATCTATATCATCAAAATACCAAAAATATTTATCTTATTATCTCTATCAGATCTCACTCTGGAAAGTGACCGTGAAGGGATTGACAACCCCTTTATCGCGTTGGTTGCGAGGTTCTTATTTGTTTGTGTAGGTACGAGGGACTTGCGTGTAGTCTCCTACTTGATTGATAGCTTGGTTCTAAAAAACTGAGGGAAATACTTACGCTACCTTGCTGCATCACTCTTTCCTCTTCAAGGGAAAACTAACGCAGTGCTCAAGAGGTAGCAAGAAGGATTTCTGGCACCGTTGTCGGGGAGATCTACGCACAAGACATACCAAGTACCCATCACAAACTCTTATCCCTCGCATTCCATTATTTGCCATTTGCCTCTCGTTTTCCTCTCCCCCACTTCTAAAACAATTTTCAAAAACCTTTGACTTTTCTTCGCCTTCTTCCCCTATGTATGTTTGTTTTTGTTTCCATGTGCCTTCTATTTGCTTGCATCTTTGCTTGCGAAAAATCTATTGATATGGATCCATTTAAATTGTTCTACATGGATCATCTTCAATCCTTATGCGCTTGTGCTGAAACCCTAGCTAGCCTAGTTGATGGGAAATCTTTAGATGAGCATGCTCATTTTGTGCGTCGCCGATTGTCTAAAAAAGGGAAACTCTTATGGGATCAAATGATCAGATTGCTAAGTTATGCTTGGAATCTTTGTGAAATTTATGATTTTACTTGTTGCTCTAAGAACCATAAAAAACACCTCCCTACCTATGATAATGAAATCTTATCTTCTTATGCAAAGGGTGTTATAGTTACTACGATATCAAATAAATTGAAGAATTTGTTGCTTTTAAGGGTGCTTACGAAGTTGCTTCTTTGATTAAAAAGTATGATATTACTCTCTACGAATCTGAAAATTTTGACGTACTTAAATATTGCTATGATAACTATGCTCATAATGTCTGTGTCAAAGAATTAGTTGAAAGAATGTCCATTGCTTTGGAAGAAAATAATGATATGCATGAGTCGATAGATAATTATGATTCCGATGATTTGATTGAAATATCGCTTGATGAACATGATGCTTGCTATTCTTGTGGCCATGATGCCAATATTTATGAAGACGAATTTGCTATAGTTCCTTATGTTAAACATGAGATTGTTGCTATTGCACCCATACTTGATAGTTCCTTCGATGAAAAGCATGATCGCAATGATGTTATTATAAATTCTATTAATGTCAATTGTGCTAATAATATGCAAAACCCTAAGATTGGGGATACTACTTTTGCTATGACTACTATTTGTTGCAATGATCATGATTGGGATGGTGGGGGGGAAATAGTTAAAGTAGACCTAGGTGTATGTAGGGTGATCGATTGGTATACATGCATGTATGTGTTAGAAGCAAATAAGGCCCGGGGAGAGGGATAGAGAGAGAGAGTGAGAGGGATGCATCTATGAGGTGGTGCGAGAGACATACTATATCGAGGGGGAAGGAGTTTGCGAGTACAAGATCGATGAAAAGAGTGGTGGGTGTGAGGCATGGACAGTGAGAATAGAAGAGGGGAAGCTTGTGTTTGTGGTAGGCACACCTGGCTAGAGAGGCATATCGATCGATGTGTGCCGTAAAGAAGGAGCTGGGGGGCCTACACACACCGTGGGTGTATGACCTAAAGTGAAAAGACGAATTTGCACGATGGAGCTAGAGAATGTTGTGGGAAGGTGACAGGGATGCGGGCTTGTGCATGCACGAGAGAAATTAGCGCTAGCTACAAAGATAAGAGGATTATGTGGGTGTAAAAGACGAATTGAGATCATGATTCATTATAAAAAGCAAATTCGGGTATTTGAAGAATTTATCATAGTGTTTTAAATCGACGCATGCGTGAATATATATAACGGTGATACACATGGTGTGGTTATGAACATGTTATACTACATATAATATATTTTATCTCTACTCTTATAAAAATAGAGTTGTTGATGATGGTGTGCCTGCCATCCTGCAATGCAGGCCGTCCGATTTATATCTGACAGATAGGAAGGAAACTATGGCAATTTTGAAAAAATATAGCCACACCCCTCTCCATATTTGCAAATAAGGCATCCCCTTGATCATGTTGATGTTCCGTGGAACGCATGGGCATCTTGCTAGTACTATATATAATATATAGAACATTGATTATAATTTGGGCTAATGTGTGGCTTTTGCAGCTCAGGGCAAAATACTTGTCATAATGTAGGGGGCGAGGCACTATATAATATATAGAACATGGTTTAGATTATGAATATATAGTTAGTACATCAAATGTACTATTATTTGGAATCAACATCAAGTGTATTCAAAAAATTGAATTCGAGTTCATATAGTACACATATTTCATATCTATCTCTATAGTAATCATGTGGTGTGTTGTTAAGGTAATACACGAATGATGGTTGAAGTTGGCAACAATCATGATTGTAGATTCTTATTGAAATAAAGAAACAAATTCAAATTTAGTTCGAATTGCAGCGGTAGTATAGACATTTGGAATGCACTAAAATGTTGGTATGAGTAGGTTACATGCATTATACAGCCAACAAAAAAATTTAATTGGACATAACATGTGGTATGAGTAGCTTTGAATAGCATTTGTATAGTAAAATGGGACAAGACTCTCTCATTGTGTGGTGTGAATAGTTTTATTTTTCTTTGATGTAAGTGTGAATTGATTTGGTACGTAGAAGTACAATATTACACGTTAGGCTTGTCCCTAAAATTCAACCCTCGCCTTGTTATATCCCGGAAATTCAGATATCATGAGCCCAAAACTGGCGCATTCATAACCCGCGCCTTGCTATCCCGAAATTACAATGCGCACGGAAACTTCCTCCAGGTACCAAATCCCGACACACGAAATCCCCCTTCTAACCCTGAGCCGAAAGGGCCGCTAGTTCAAATCGGTGGGGGTACTTTTGTAACACACCCTACATTTTGGACAAGCGCGTCCCTAAGTCATGGTTCCCCTCTCCCATCGCCTCCTTTTTGCCATTCGAAATCCCAGGCCGGAATAACCTCGCCGCTCCAGCCGTGAAACCTCACCCTCCTCTGTCCGCCACCTCACCGCCGCCCAGCCGGAGCCTCTTCCCCGACGACGTCGTCCACCGCAACAGCTCGATGTCCCTCGTCCACCTCTGTAGATGAGGATCCATCATCCATCTTGTTGTCCCACCGATTCAGCCGCCCCGTCCTCCACCTCCAAGGAGCTGCTCCGATGATCACCTCGTCTATCGTGGCTACTCCATCCCCACAACACCGCCTTAACTTGCTCCAACGAAACCGCAACATCCTCACTGACTCCTCAGACGAAGCCGTGGCCTACTCGGCGCCACCAAAGAGGTTGCACACTCATCGCATCACATCTTCTCCTTAACTCGACCTCCCGGCGCCGAAGGTGCTCCATGCCGCACCCCCATGGAGCGGCTACCTCGAAGCTGGCGCCACGGGCGACATCTCCATGGCGGCTCTCCCCCAGTGCGAGGCCCCTTCGGTGGTGACGTCCATACCAGCCAGATGTGCTGCTGCTGCTCCAGCTCTCACTCGCTCGCGCTGCTACTGCTGCTCCAGCTCTTGCTCGCTCGCTCGCACTGCTGCTGCTGCTCTCCCCCTCGCTCGTGCTGCTGCTCTGCTCCGATTTAGCTACACTTCAGTCGACTGAATTGACTTTTGGGGTAGTCGATTTTCAGGGGGTAGGGGGTTGCGGGATGTAAGGAAGAACCACCCGCAGCGGGGAGGGGGGCTTGCCGGAGAGGTACCCCACTATCTATCTTAGGGTTCAGGGTAGCGGCAGTGGTCGCCGGCGGTGGGGGCGCGGTGGTGAGGCGGTGGCATGGGGATCGCCGGAGAAAAAGCTCGGCGCGGGGGTGGGGGGGGGGCTAGCGGGCTGGCCGGTGGCAGCGGACCAACAGTGAGGAGTTATTTTGGGGCAGCGGGGCGGCGGCGGACCAGCGATGGGGAGTCGTTTTTGGGCGGCGAGGTGGCGCGGGGGCCGGCGGTTCGGGCGGTGGTGGCTGCTGGCCTAGGGGAGTGCAGGTTGAAGATGAATTGCATGCCCTCTCTAAACTACATGTCAAGTGCCCCCCTGCTACCATTTCATTCAATTTCGACAGTAACATTCAGATTCCACAGTAAATTTGAGTTTCGACTGTTAAGTGCAGAGTCAACATTTTTTACCTCATCTGTTGTAGTCAGGTGGTTTTTGGTGATGTAAATTTTACATCTATTTTACATCATCTGTTGGAGATGCTATTATAATCCCACTAGAGATTAATGATGTATGTCTTCTGTTGCTTCCGCCCTGGCGTCTTACGGCTCACCAGAGCTGCTCCAAAGACAGAACGATCCATCACAACATATCAGTGCCCTAGACGCCATCTACAGATTCCTCACATCTTCCTCCACACCTCTGACAGCCACCACTGCCTCAACTTCTTTAGCGACCAACCCAATGATGCTGAGGTCGACACGGCTACGGCAAAGAGGTTGTATAGTTGTTGCATCACTTATTACTCTACATTCATGTCGATCCATTAGGGCTATTTTGGTTCAACGGAAAAACATAGCAATAGGAAATTTTCCTCTGGCACTCTACTATTCAATTATTCATGCATTTTGTTGACCTAATTTTCAAAATACTATGCATGAAAACAAGACCAAGTGCATTAGTGGCAGAATAACATTCTAACTATACATGCCTTCATATGGTTCCGCTTTTATTTTGGCCATGTTTCTTTGTATTCCTCTGCTCTTCCAATTCCTGTGAGCCAAACACCCAAGTTGACAGATATCCTGTGTTTACAAATGCTCTTTTTACCATGTGCATTCCTATCCTATTCCGGTGTTTTTCCTATCCCTGCGTTTTTAGAATCATGCAAGCTAAATGAGCCCTTACAGAATTACTTTAGTTACAGGAAGGTGTCAAAGGAAACTTTGTGTGGTTTGTCCCTCCCAGCCGCGATGTTGTCCACCTCACCTGAGCTTCTCCATTGATAGAGCATCCACGAAACCAGACATCATAACTCCTGACCGTCTTTCGTCGCTTCAGATCTCCTGCCCTGTCGTCTGCACCCACCGCAGCGGCATAACCATCATCGACTCAGCAGATGAACCTGAGGAGTACACGGGTCCACAAGAGAGGTCACACTCTTTTGTTTATGCTTACGTTATGCATTGCTTAAAATTACCTGCTACTTATCCTCCTGTTCACCTCTTAGAGTCCAAGTCAGGTCCAAATTAATGTTCAAATTTGAGTTCTAAATTAGTTGTGGGGCACATATCGAGGTAGCAATGAATAGTATCTCTGTCTAATATCTGGTTCACCTAGGGTGTGCCTATGTTGTTCATCTTGGTGGGAAACAAATAGTAAAGTAATCAACATCTGTCTTTTTATTAAATTAAAGCAATCATCAGCCTGCTATCTTTATTTTTGGATCCATCCACTGGTTGTTACCGTCACTCTAGATTTCTGCATGCTCTCCTTATAGAATCTCACAATATTTTTTTCGTATGCATGTCAGATATTGTATACAGTCATGTTGGACATGTAGAGAAAAATAGAAGAGTTTTGCGAGGCAATACAATGTCATGTAGACATCACTCCATGGTGGGTTCAATGGAAAACTCTCCCCCTCTCCAGATTGTAATCCAGAGGAAGATATATGTTCTAAGGTGGATTCAGACGCAACTGACCACTCCTATTTACTCACCAAGTTGTTTGCTCTACCTTGGCATGAGGATGTTAGTCATATCATGCATATGTTGCCTTGCAGTGCCTACTTTTGACATCATATATGTCATCTGCTTAGTTTAGACATGTTATGTAATGCCACATGTTTAGTTTCTATATCATATATGGGAATTATGCAGTCTCATGTCTTTTAGCCAGCCATAATATATGTGAAATGTGCAATGCCATCCTGTTTAACCAGGCATCATATATTTGAATGATATCTTTCCCATCCTTTTCTTCATTGCATTTCCATTTTTCGATAATGTTTGTACATTAAACTACTCTTCCCATGAACCAGCTGTCGGTGTCAAAACCGGTGGATCTCAGGTAGGGGGTCCCGAACTATGCGTCTAAGGCGGATGGTAACAGGAGGCAGGGGACACGATGTTTTACCCAGGTTCGGGCCATCTTGATGGAGGTAAAACCCTACGTCCTGCTTGATTAATATTGATGATATGGGTAGTACAAGAGTAGATCTACCACGAGATCGGAGAGGCTAAACCCTAGAAGCTAGCCTATGGTATGATTGTATGTTGTTGTGTCCTACGGACTAAAACCCTCCGTTTTATATAGACACCGGAGGAGGTTAGGGTTACACAAGGTCGGTTACAAAGGAGGAGATATACATATCTGTATTGCCTAGCTTGCCTTCCACGCCAAGTAGAGTCCCACCCGGACACGAGACGAGTCTTCAATATTGTATCTTCATAGTCCAACAGTCCGGCCAAAGGATATAATCCGGCTGTCCGGAGACCCCTAATCCTGGACTCCCTCAGTAGCCCCTGAACCAGGCTTCAATGACGATGAGTCCGGAGCGCAATGTTGTCTTCGGCATTGCAAGGTGGGTTCCTCCTCCGAACATATCACAGAAGAGTTTGAATACCAGGATAGTGTCCGACCCTGCAAAATAAATTCCACATACCACCGTAGAGAGAATAATATTTCCACAAATATTAATCTGCTGACATGCTTTGGCAACATGATGTCAGGCCATGGCTCGGTGATTATTCAAACCGTTTTTCTTCAACCAGCTCCACACATAACGCAAGGCGGTTTCTTGACATGTCTTGTCAAAGCAGAGATCGTGTTCCCCTAATTACGGGATTCTCATGCATACGGTCGTGGGTAACCCAACCGTGCCTAGTACTCCTAGATTTTAAGCAAGTCCCAAACGGCCACTAGGAGGATGCTTGATATTCACCCTCTTTATAAAGGGACAAGGCTTTTACTTTTTTCCCTCCTGTGCTCAATCGAATCCTTCCCCCGCCTCGAGTTCTAACACCCAAATCCCAGGTCAGGTGCTTCGGACCTTCAGTCATGTCCGGATCTAGCCTTCAAGGCCAGTGGATGCCCTCCTCCATTACGGAAGAGGATATCAAGAAGTTGAGGGAGGCTAGATACCTGACCACCGAGGTTTCGCATCAGCTGCCTGCCCGAGGGCAGGTCGTCCCTACTCCCGAACCCAACGAGAACATTGTGTTCATCTCCCACTTCCTTCGAGGCCTAGGCCTCACCCTAGATCCCTTTGTTAGGGGTTTGATGTTCTATTACGGGCTAGATTTCCACGATCTAGCCCCGGACTCCTTTCTCCACATCTCGGCATTTATTGTCGTATGTGAGGCCTTCCTCCGCATTACCCCTCACTTCGGCCTGTGGCTCAAGACCTTTGACGTGAAGCCGAAGATGGTCGAGGGGCAGCACGTAGCATGCGGAGGCGCATTAATAAGTAAAATCGCTGGAGCTCCATGGCCAAAGGGTTCCTTTACAGAGGTGTCCGGATTATGGCAGCGGGAGTGGTTTTACATCGCAGCTCCCAGAAGTGCCAAGTGGGTGGCCGCCCCTACTTTCTACTCGGGCCCTCCACCACAATTGATGTGATGGATTAGCAGAGGGCTGAGCTGGGGTCCAGCCAAGGACGTGCCTATACTGCAAATCCGCATTCAAGATCTCTTCAATAGAGATTTCAGTCTGGTTACGGTGGTGCAATTCATGCAGGTTCGTCGAGTCCAACCTTGCAAACGCCGGCCCTCCGCATGTGGGAGTTCAACCCAGAAGGGTCGCGCACTATTTAGAATTTCCTCAGCCTGACGCACGAGGAGATGTACAAATCATTCTTCGGACCCCAAATAGAGTGTCCGGATACAACCGAGGACGTGGGCCTGAGCAGCAACTGTAGCACCGACCAAGTAAGTAATCCTCTAGCCGAACACACCGTCTTTCATTTACCATGACGTCATTCTGAGAAATTGCTCTTTGACCAGGACTGGCTAAAAAGGCGAAGATGATTCGGTGTTCGGCCCCCCTTCCGGAGGGTTTGGAGAATCCGGCACTAGAAAAGATGCTCAAGCTAGCACCTTGCCCGGAGCCCTCAAAGGAAGATAAAGGGGGGGAATAATGAGGTAGAAAGCGGGCCCCCATCGTTACCAATTCCAACTGAGGGAATAAGTGCCTTCATGAAGGAGGATAACCAAGGGGAAGAATCTGACCTTCTCTCGCTTCGAGGAAGGAAGAGGACTGCCTCTGAAGATCCGGAAACCAAGGCTTCCAAACGGGAGAAGAAATCTCCACCAGAGGGTCCTGCCTCGGAGGGTGCTTTTGCCGCACAAAGTCCGTGCGGGGATTAGCCCTCTAACGAGCCGTAAGTGCTCAAAAAATACTTAATAGTAAAGATATTCTACCTTACTTCTGAGGAAAATAACCGAAGCGTTTATCTCGCAGTTTGGATCTTAGCCCTTCTCAACGGAGCTCGTCTTCAGGGGACCTTCTTCCGGAGATGATGGAGAGCGAAACGCCTCCCCCGGACTCCCCTGCTCAAGAAGTGGGCGACCTTGAAGTGTCATCACGGAGGGCCTCTACGGATCCGGTGGGGCCATAAGATAATCCTATAGTCACCCGAAGTCCCCAGCATCCGGCTCTTGAAGAGAGCAAACAAAAGAGTCCAGCGACGTCTGGTATGCGGTCGGACGCACTAAGGGATCTGCTAAGGCGGGTGACCATCTCGGAAGAACACCGTACATTGATGGGTACGGTGATGGAAAGGATTTCATCCGCCGAAAGCGGGTTGCATGACGCCTTTATGAGTCTACTGACGGGCTTTGAGGTACGTAAAATGTACATTTGTGATGGTACCGCACATTTTTAGGTGTGCCCTTTGTAGATAGTAGCCCCTGAGACTCTGGTTGTCGCCGAGAACGGCGGCAAACAAAGGATCGTAGTGCTAGGTAATAACCATACCGCTTTATGTGCAGGTGATGGAAGCTCTGGTGGCTGGTCGGACTAATGAATTTGCCGAACTAAAGTGGCAACTGGATGCGGCAGATGCAGACATCGAGCTTGTTAACAGGCGGCTTGACGAGGCACAGGGTAAGTAATGTTTTTCCGGTCAACGTCACATAGTAAGAGCAGCATGATGCCAGTATCTTAAATATGTTGTGACTGCAGATGGAGCTGCCGCCGTGGAGACCCTTCGGGCAGAACTTGCCCGAGCCAACGAACAAACAAGGATTAGTAATGCGGCCACTTTAAAGGCGGCCGAAGAGTTAAGAGCCGAGAAGGCCGCGCATTGCGAGAGTAAAGAAAAGATGGCCAAGATGGCTGTAAAGTTAAAAGACACTGCCGACCGTTGCCGGATCTTTGAAGAATAAAACCGAGCGAAGGCAACGGACCTAGAAAAGGCCACGATGGCGGCCACAGACACCCGCTCTGCCATGAGGGCAAAGAAGGAAGAGCTGTGTGAAGATGGTGATATTGTGGCTGGGAAGCCCTTTTTGCTGCGGAGGAAGTTCGGAGATCCGCGGTATGCCCCTCTGGATCGGCTGTGGAGTTCGGCAGACGCATATCTGGATTTGGCGGCGAGTGCTATCGATGCGGCCGAATACTTCCGAGATCAAAGAGATCGTGAAGTGGACAAGCTATTCTGGTCGCAGTTTAACGTTCCAGAGCGTCCGCTTCCACTAACTGATCAGCTTGCAGAATGGACCGAACTCAATAGATTGTCCGGACTCGCCATGAGGTCCATCGTAGATCATCTGTGGTCGGAAAAGCCGAAGCCGAACAGCTATTTCAGCTTAGTGCAACAGTTCCTTGGTGCGCTGCCGTGCGTCAATGCGATGAAGAGGTCGGCGTGCATAGAAGGCTCGCGGATGGCCCTTGCCCTTGTCAAAGCATACTGGGCGGAGATGGATGCCGAGCACTATTGCGGTGCATGGTTCGGCCATAGGCCGAGTGGCTGCCGAGCACTATTTTGAAGAAGTTATTGAGGGTGCTCATTTGATAGAGGCCCAGTGCTCAAAGAATGTTATGTTTGAGTGACATGTAAAACAATGTTTATGAAATTTATTAGGGCTGTATTTATACTTTTGCCTGAAAGTAATATGATGCCTCCTGTGCGGCCGTTTATGTGTATATGTATATAACCTGAAAGATTGCAGTCGTCGGCTTCAGTCCCCACGCATATAATGCGGGGGTGTGCTCAGAAGACACGTGTTCACACTTAATCCAACGTCTTGGTCCTAATAAGGAGGTGATAGCGCAGCGAACGAGGCAACCGGACTATAATGCTTTAACAATTTCACTTAGCCATAGGAGTTTGACGGTGGGGCTACTATATAGCCCCTGGTGGCTCTGCAATCTCCCGAATTCGGGGTGCGTACATGCCTGGCTGGGAAACGGCCCTTCGTTAAGGCAGAGGAATTCTAACACTCCGATAGGTCATCGAGTAGTTGACCAGTCTCACGCTATATCATGACAGTCAGTTTTCAGCTTTCTCTACTGAGGTGCTCGTCCGGATGAACTAGGGCACAATGGCAGTATTTCTCCTGGTGTCGCCTTAGCCGATAGAGCGGAACGTAAGGCAGCAAAACACAGGAGCCGGGCAAACCCAACATTTGACCAAAGACATGATTCAAAGTTGATGCATATAAGGCCAAACTTGCGACGCCAAACACTCCCTAAGGTATTCGGTCTTTATGGTATAAATCGGGCCTAAACAGTGCCCTTTGTAAGAAGCCCCTGGTGTCCAGGTACGTGCATTATTTTGACGTGGCCACATGCCAAGACGTCAGCATCCTTCTCAATAGTATTGAGAATCCGGGGGATGTGTATCAACAAGAGATAGTAAGAAAGGTTTACGCAGGGTCTTAATCCAAAAGAATCCTTGGAACGGGTCCCTGCTGCACATCCGCACATGTGTCTCCATTGTGCCATATCCTGTACGGGTGTAGCATGATGGTCATCTGTAAAAGAGAGGAACTTAGGTGAAAAGTTGTCGTGCAAAAAGGTAGGTTATATTTAAAAAACCATGTACAATTAAAGATGAGTAAAAATTGCCACTTGTCTGCGTGCGTTGAGCCCCTTATATTTGTACTAGGGGTGTGGCCATCAAACCTGTATGAATTACATATAGCTGCGTCGGACTCGTCTAACCGTGTCCGTAGTCTTGACGACCTATCGAATGCTTTAGTTGGTGAGGCCGTTTTAGTGTGCGGCTGCCATTCTCTTCGGCGCGCAGGGATCGCTCAATATTTCCATTTACTGTAATGATGCCACGTGGACCGGGCATCTTAAGCATGAGGGAAGCGTAATGCGGTATTGCATTAAAGCGAGCGAAAGCTTCACGTCCAAGTAGTGCTTGATAGCCACTTTGGAACGGAGCAATGTGGAAGGTTAAATTTTCACTACAGAAGTTAGCGGGGAAGCTGAATATAACCTCTAGTAGCAGGGAGCCCGTGCAATGAGCCCCTGGGCCTGGCGTTACTCCTTCAAAGGTAGTATTGCTGTGGAAAATTTGTGTTGGGTCTATCCCCATTTTGCGGATTGTATCCTGATATATCAGGTTTAGACTGCTGCCACCGTCCATCAGGACTCGTGTGATGTGGTATCCGTCAATTATTGGATCTAATACCAAGGCAGCCCATCCTGCATGCCGGATACTTGCTGAGTAATCCCGATGGTCGAAAGTGATCGGTTGAGATGGCCAGTGGCAGGACTCCGCGGTGATAGTCCCTTGGGCATATTTCTCTGGGAGTGCCGCTTTGTTTCTCCCCTTGATCACATGTAACACATTTACTGTTTTGACTTCTGGTGGAAATTTCTTTTGTTCCCCAGTGTCTTGCTTGAGAGTCTCATCCTCGTCTTCGCTTGGTGTACCCTCCCCCTTGTGTACGGCGTTGAGCTTGTCGGACTGCTTGAAGACCCAACATTCTCTGTGGGTATGATTTGCAGGTTTATCGGGGGTGCTATGGATCTGACATACTTGGTCCAGAATTTTGTTTAGGCTGGACAGTTCATCTCTAGCGCCTTTAGAGGGCGGCTTTTGCTGACCTGGCCGAGAGCTTTTGAATCCGGTGTTTACCGCCGTGCTCTTCGGGCTGTCTTCTTTATTCCGGCGCTTGTTATTTTTGTTGCGTCATGATTTCCTGTTTCCATCCCTAACTTCGGATGTACTTGGGTCGCTGGTGCTGCATCGGGCTAGCCAGCTGTCCTGGCCTGCGCAAAATCGGGCTATGAGGCTTGTTAATGCTGCCATTGTTCTCGGCTTTTCTTGGCTGAGGTGTCTGGCAAGCCATTCGTCTCGGACACTGTGTTTAAAAGCTGCCAAGGCTTCAGCGTCCGAACAGTCGACTATTTGGTTCTTTTTAGTAAGAAAACTGTTCCAAAGCTTTCGGGCTGACTCTCCGGGCTGTTGAGTTATATGACTTAAATCGTCCGCATCCAGAGGTCGGACATAAGTCCCTTGAAAATTTGCCCGAAAAGCGTCTTCGAGCTCTTCCCAGCTTCCAATGGATCTTTCGGGGAGGATTTTGAGCCAGTGTCGAGCTGGCCCTTTGAGCTTGAGGGGTAAGTACTTGATGGCATGGAGATCATCTCCTCGAGCCATAGGGATATGGAGGATATAGTCCTTAATCCAGACCCCAAGGTCTGTTGTTCCGTCGTATGCCTCTATGTTTACGGGTTTGAATCCCTCTGGAAATTCGTTGTCCAGCACTTCGTCGGTGAAACATAGGAGGTGTGCGGCACCCCTATATCTGGGTGTACCGTGATGTTCGGATGTTTTTTGTGTTGCATCGTATGCTGGAGCGCGCTTGCGTGGTACATAAATGGATCTGGTTGCGTCGTCCTTTTGATGCAAGCCCTCGCACTGATCGCGTATTGGCTCATGTGCGGCGTTGTTTGCCGCTCTATGTTGGCTGTGGGGTCATCTATCCGGCCAGATGGCCATTTTAATTTTTGGTTGCGGGGGATCTAAGGACTCCTCATCGAATTCAGGTGGCAATTTCCACTTTGGGTAGCTCTTGGTGGGGCAATTACCGCCGTACTTCGCTGCTATGCTGAGTACTTTACTCCCTCTGATTCTGAGTGTGTCTTGCGCAGCCTTGAGCCTTTGCTTCTGCTTTTTTAGACTCCTCGCGGTGGCAACAAGCCTTTGATGGGCATTCTGTTGCTCCGGGTGTCTGTCTGGTGTGATGTCGTCCGGACTATTATCTTTGACAGAGTCGGGTTGTTCGGTTTGATTCTCCGTGTTGCCGTGGTCCGGCGATGGTTCACCCTGCTCTAACGCTGGGTCTATATGATCGTCGTTTCTGCCGAGGTGGGATTTGGAGTGGCGCTTACGCCGCTGCTTTGACTACTTCTCGAGGGGACAACCCTTCGTTGCATCCTTCCGTTCCTCATCGTCGTTTTCTTTTGGTGTGTCCACCATGTATACGTCATGTGATGAAGTGGGCGTCCAATGCCCTGTGGGCAGTGGTTCCTATTCGTCTCCTGCATCATTGTCCATACCGTCGATGTCTTCGGAGTCGAAGTCGAGCATGTCGGTTAAGTCATCGACAGTGGCTACTAAGTCAGTGGTGGGTGGGCGGCGAATTTCTTCGTCATCCGCATCCCAATCCTGCCGGACATAGTTCGGCCAGGACTACCCTGACAAGGAGAGAGACTTTAATGAATACAGTATGTCACCGAAGGGCGAGTGCTGAAAGATATCCACGGAGGTGAACTCCATGATTGGCGCCCAGTCAGATTTGATAGGCACGGGCGCAGGCGGTTCGGAGTCCGTGGACGGGGAAGGATCCGGTAGTTTGGCAACACGGCTCTCGTGAAGGGTAAGGTCGATATTCATCTCGATCGCCGCTGAGGGTAAGGCCTCCGTGGCGGGGTCCATCCACCCGTCCATGGATGGCACGACTGGCTCCGAATTGAGGCTCGGAGCGGTGCGATCTCCTGAACACGGTCCGAAGGTTGAGCTAAATCGTACTCATCGTGACCGCGTGGCGCACAAGGCAGGGGCTCGAACCCGTCGAAGATCAAGTCTCCGCGGATATCGGCCATGTAATTTAAGTTTCCAAATCTGACCTGATGGCAGTGGCGTAGCTTTCGATCTGCTCCAGATGGCCAAGCGAGTTGGCCTACAGTGCAAAGCCGCCGAACAAAAAGATCTGTCCGGGGAGAAAAGTCTCACCCTGGACTGCATCGCTATCGATGGTAGAAGGAGCCATCAAGCCTAACGGCTACGACACTGAGGAACTCTCAATGAAAGCACCAATGTCAGTGTCAAAACCGGCGGAGCTCGTGTAGGGGGTCCCGAACTGTGCGTCTAAGGCGGATGGAAACAGGAGGCAGGGGACACAATGTTTTACCCAGGTTCGGGCCCTCTTGATGGAGGTAAAACCCTACGTCCTTCTTGATTAATATTGATGATATGGGTAGTACAAGAGTAGATCTACCACGAGATCGGAGAGGCTAAACCCTAGAAGCTAGCCTATGGTATGATTGTATGTTGTTGTGTCCTATGGACTAAAACCCTCTGGTTTATATAGACATCGGAGGAGGTTAGGGTACACAAGGTCGGTTACAAAGGAGGAGATATACATATCCGTATTGCCTAGCTTGCCTTCCATGCCAAGTAGAGTCCCATCCGGACACAAGACGAAGTCTTCAATCTTGTATCTTCATAGTCCAACAGTCCGGCCAAAGGATATAATCCGGAAGTCCGGAGACCCCTAATCCTGGACTCCCTCACCAGCCATTTGGGTGGGAGATGGAAAAAATATGGAGTGAAAACAAGGCCTTCCGAGCAGACAGTGCTACCTGTCGAAGTAGATCTATTGTTGGGTCCCGATAGCTCCTCGGAGATGGATTCAAAGACAGATGACCCGGCCTATTCCCCCACCGAGGTGTATGCTCTAACTTGGCACGATTATATTGCTCATATCATGCATATGGTGTCTTGCATTGCATAGTTTAGGCATCATATGCACAATATTCATCACCATGTTCTTAGTTCAGACATCATATCGAATGCCCTCTGTATAGCATATAAATCACATATATGAATTAAATCATGCGATCCTGATTACTTAGATAACATGTATGTGAATTATGTCATGCGATCCTATTTAGTTATTCATCATATCTTTGAATTATGTTATCCTATGCTATCTAGTTCAGATAGACATCATATATGTGAAATTATCTCATGCTATCCGTTTTAGTTAAACAATACACATTTAAACTATTTCATGCCCTCTTTTTTCCACACTAGCTATTGCATCTCTCTCTCATACAATGTCTATACATTCAACTATGTTTCCTGTTTATCAGCCATTTGAATTGGAGCGGGTGATACCAGTATCTAGCGGAGTAAAATCACGGTCTTCAAATAAAATAGTGCTACCACTTGGTGGATATAGGACCCCGGTTGTACATGCACGAGAACCAGCCCTCCCACCCATAACCATCTCCACCACAGAGCTCCCAAACAAGAGCAGTTAGTAAGGCAGCTCTAGTGCCCAAAGGGCCAGTGCTACCACGGCGAACCTCAACTCCACCAGTTAGTACGCCTATTCCTATGGAGGAAGCACAACCAACCGTCGTAGTTTAGCATCTATCGCATTTGATGTTGTTAAATCCTATGTGCGTATCTTACCATCTTGGAAATATTATACTGAAGATGAAGGAAAATGCCAGTTGTAGGTGTTTGTCTATGAGTTATGTGTAATTAATGTTATTCATGGCAATTACTTTGCTTTGTCCCATACATTCTACCTCCATGATGGTTATAATACAACAAATTTTCCCATTTTCTCCATAAAGAAGGACCGATTTGGAAACTCAGGATGAGATAACCTGTGCTAATACCTCTGCTATCTTCAAGAATGCTTGGTGGTAGTATCGGAATTACTAGAAGAAAACGTACTTCACTGGTAAAGAAACTCATGAAATTCCCTTACGTTCTCCTGAGACACATTTACTGGACGATGACTGGGAACGCCTTGTTCTGTACTGGTCCCGAACCAAGAATGTGGTAAGGTCTATGAGCTCATTTTTTAAGTACTGTATTCTTATGTCTTACTGTGTACTCTGTTCATGTAGAACAAGTGCTTAAACCTGAAGAACAATTGTTCTAATTTAAGATTCCATTGCTATCGTGCATACTGCTTTACTCTTGTATCACTTTATTTACTCATACAAACTTATTTTTAAATTGAAGGATCCAATCGAAACTCCAATGGCGCAACAGGTATGTTCACACATGTTTCTTTAACAGGTTTGCTCTTATCAATAGTTTTGTTGATTTCAATTTCAATTGTGTATACATTTGACTTCTCATATCATGCACATTACTAGCATCACAATAGAGCAAATAGTGTTGTTGTACATGTAGACCCAGAGTACCCATCTGAAATCTTGTTGTGCCGTGTAGTTTCCAACGCTTTGTATTCTTTCACTACTGCTTTGTCTTCAACTGATATGATTTGAACCGTGTCTCTATTTTGATTTGGCAAGACAATAAGTGACCATAGGACATAGATATATGTTTGTTTGATGCTTTTATTATGTACTAATACTTGGCAATAGAAGACTTGGTAGTTTAATCCTATCCACCTTACTAATGAACTGGTTCACCGACATGAGTTTCATATACTAGTACATGCTAAACCTGTTATGTGTCTGCCTGTTTCTTCTTATAGAATGCTGACAGAATATTGGGGAAGAGTGCCTTATTAAGGAATGGTAAAGGATGTAATGCAGATAATGTTTAGGATAGTAGATATCCTTGTTGGTCTCCAACAAAGCTAATAAAACAGCTAAGGAAGACTATCTTGAAGAAACTGAGACAACCCCAAAGTCCTGTCTTGGTTTCATGTTTGAGTTACTGGCCACTACCGCTTGCACAAGCTATACAAACTCACTATCTAAATCAGTTCGGTTTCTTGAGTCTCGACTACAAGTTGAAAGACATCGATCAGTTGTGTTGCAACAAGAAGCGGAAGGACTGTGGAAGTCCCTAGAGCATTCAGATGCATACTTTCTAGTGCAATAGCAAGCGTTGGAGGATTTTAGCGCAAATAGGACAAAGCTAATAAGCTTGCTAAACTTATTGTCAGCATGGTGGATACCCAGGATAACGTTTCTTGAGCTCTTCTGAAGTTGTTTCAGTTATGCTCATGATTTGCTGTCTTTATTTGCACCGGTGGCCAATTTTGATGGCCAGTGTATGTAATATGCTGCTTTGTTCCCTATATTTGCACTAGTGGCAAACTTTGATGCCTAGTGGATGTAATATGTGTAATAGCTGTAATAGGCTAGCATTACTTGCTTGCTTATTTATTTCCTTATTGTCTTGTTTAGTTGTTTTCTTGTAGTCACTTCAGTTCTTTTTCTGCGTTTTTTAGTGGCCACAATAACTCCTTTTTGGTAACTAGGCCAAAATAATCATGGCAACACACGAACTGTTGTAACCATGGGCCTCCTGCGGGCCGTAGGGTCCATGGGCCTTCTACGGGCCATAGGATCCATGGACTTTCTACGGGCCTTATGATCCATGGGACTTCTACGGGCCGTAGGGTCCATTGGTCTTCTACGGGCCGTAGGATCCATGGGCCTTCTACGGGGCATATAATCATTTTGCCCAACATGGGCCATACTATTCGTGGACCATAACGGGCAGTTAATAGGCCGTATTTGATAACTCTATGGAAACAGCCTAACGGGTTAATGGGCCACAAACGGGCCCAATGTAACCACAGGCTGTATTTGGCCCACAAACGGAATAGGCTAGTAACGGATCGTAACTAACCGAATTCTAGAAATGAGCTCAAGAATAAATGGGCCCTTAGAAGGCCGAAAGTTAACACGTGCTGGAAACGGCTGATGGAATAATGGGCCTTTAATGGGTATAACGCGATACACTATTCAGTATGGGCCAGTTTCATCTCGGGCCTTTATTGGGCCCAGAGTTACGAAGGGCCTCATATGGGCTGAAAGACATCATGGGCCATACATGGGCCAGAAGTAATAACGGGCTGGAATCATATTGGACGGCCCACATGAAGCTACTAGGCTCAATTCCGATAGGCCGTAATAGGCGGGGAGTTAGCGGGCCATCAATGGGTGATATACGAACAGGCCGTTAACAAGCTTTCCCTGGGCCGGCCCGTTACATTTTGACCAAGTCAAACAGTTTGGCCTTTTCATCGGAATGGGCCTCTGTTGGGCCGTGCCACGTGTCGATGTATCATAGGTGCATCATGTCCAATGAGTGGATGACATCTGTCCCAAAGGTGAGCCGACATGTGTTTCCTCTGGCCAAAGAGAATTTTACATGTGGAAAATCCCCATTGGTTCGGGTTGTTAATGGGTTATCGGATCCAAAACCGGACCCGATAGCTTAACGGCGACCTGTGACGGTGGATGCCACATGTCGTCACCCTTGACAAAAAAACTTCTATGACACACAATTTATCATCATGGAAGTGGACACTTCCGTGATGATGATTTTGGTAATGTCATGGAACACTTTTACGACAGCACATGTATGACTATCTTGATTCTGTCATAAAATTGTCATGGATGTACATGCATTACAAAAAACGTTACCTACTGTGACAAACACATATCATCACGGAAGTGTATTTTTTGTAGTGATAACATGCAACATACTGGAATCAATAGTAGGAGTAGGTGTCGCAAGTTTACTCAAAACATAAGGAGAATCAAGTGAAGAGCTAGATGGCAGTTCCTCACCTCCCCTCGAAGTTGAGGGAAAAAACTTAGTTCTTTGATCTTTCAAATTCCTCATAGTGATCAATAG
This sequence comes from Triticum dicoccoides, assembly GCF_002162155.2. Classification (NCBI taxonomy): domain Eukaryota; kingdom Viridiplantae; phylum Streptophyta; class Magnoliopsida; order Poales; family Poaceae; genus Triticum; species Triticum dicoccoides. Next base: position 389,118,921 of record NC_041386.1, on the reverse strand, counting down.
ATATAAATACCAAGTGACTCAGAGAATAGAGCTATGCTCCCCGGAAACGACGCCATAAAAAGGTCTTGATAACCCACAAGTATAGGGGATCGCAATAGTTTTCGGCAACGGTTTTAACTTAGTTTCTTTTAATGGTGCATGGTATAGTTGGTACTCCTGGATCTCCATGTTCCTTTGGTATTCCACCCTTAAAAGTATAGTTAGCAAGCATGGTGGAAATTTCAGCTTCTGTTATCTTTCTTTTATTTGTAACAATATCCTTCATATACTTATCATAAGGAGGCATTTTAGGCATATCTGTCAAATGCATACACAAAAAGATAGGTCTAATCATTTCAACAAAGCCCTCAAAATCCTCTTCATCCTTTTTCTTGGATGACTTAGGAGGAAAGGGCGTGGGTTTCTGAACCTATGGTTCTCTTTCTTTACCATGTTTGCTAGCAATAAACTCTCTCTTATCATAACGTTGATTCTTTGATTATGGGTTATCAAGATCAACAACATGTTCAATATCTACATCATTAGCATTACTAGGTTGAGAATCAACATGAACATCATTGTCAGTGTACTAGAATAGGGGTACCCTAGTACCCCGAACTTGTCCACGGGCAGTTGCAGCACCCCGCGGCAAGGCTTGCTGGGCGAACGCCAAGATCCTCCAAGGTTCCCTTGGAGCCATTCAAGAACAAAGTATTTAAGCTCAGGAGACAAGGCCCCGGCAAGAGGAGCTTGCCGGGAAGGCCAACCAGGACACTCCAAGGAACTTGCCGCGACGCGCCTCGCGCTCCGGCAAGGCAACAAGGCCCCGGCAAGAGGAGCTTGCCGGGAAGACCAACCAAGGTACCTCGAGGCCCGGTGAGCGACAAGCTTCTGGACCCGACAAGATAACAACAGCGGCAAGGCGCTTGCCGCGGCAGGCGGCCACTCTGTGCCCACGCTCCAGCGCATCCACCAACGTGTCGCTCTAGGGGCCTCTCCAGGCGCGCGTGGCAGGAGGCTGTGCAGCCAGCGGTGCGCAGTGGCATGCGAAGCTGACAAGATCGCCATCGTGGCGAACGGTGGCGCCCCTAACGGTCCTTTTCTGCACTGTTTGGGCGACTCAGACGGGCCTTTAATGCCCTTGTCCCCTGCCGTCAGGGTTAGGTAGGGTGCACTGTACAAGTAACTGTACCAACCACCCCACTTTTTACATTTGTACCCTTCTCTGCGTTGCCACCTGTCGGTGACCCCTTTAGCGTATAAAAGGAGGCCCATGCGCAACGTAGAGGGGGTTCGGTTCGATTCATTCGTCAGCCAGAAAACACTTAGCTCTCTCTCTAGAGCAAGAAGATAATAGAACCAGACAAGCAGCAGTAGGAGTGTTATCTCCCCGGAGAGCTCCGAAGCTGGGTAAACTGCTCCTGTGCTTCACCTCGATCTGCTCTTCGTGCGATCTCCGCCCCCCGCCGAACCGAAAGGGGCCCGGTCCGCCGGCCCCATAGGTGTTCGAGGATCAGTTTCCCCGACATCTTTGGCGCGCCAGGTAGGGGGCGTCAAGATTGTGTGAACCTGATCCGGCGTTCACACGAGCTAGATCTTCATTCCCTTCATCAACATGCCACCGAAGAAGAAGACTTCGGCGTCAGCCGCTCCGTCCACGTCACTTCCGCCATCGTTGGAGCAAACGGGTGGTGGAATGGCCGCCGGCGGAAGAATGGACGTCGACGAGGAAGCTCATGATGCCGCCAGGTCCAAGAACAAGGCTTCACAAACCTCGGCGACTGTACATGTTTCGCGCCACTCTCAGGAGGCGCAAGATCAACAGCGTCATGGCACTCGCAGTGCCATACGCGTGATAGGCCAAGACCAAGCTGGTGGATCTCGGGGCGCTCAAGACCAGCATGCACGCCAGCATGTTGGCACGAGCGGGGCACGGTCGCCTAGACGGGATACTGCTCCTTCTAACATAGTTAGAAGTTCGAGCACGTCCCGCTCCTCGCGCCGTCCGCCCCTGCCACCCACCACTCCAGCAGAAGCTTTGGCGCGAGCTCAACTTCTCCTAGATTACCCTCCGACGTTGGACAAGATCGACGAATGGAGGGCCACCATTCAGAGTCTCATCGGCTACGCCAATGGCGACACTCCACGGCGGCCGAGCGTGTCGCCGCCGCGGCAGGGTTGCCGGGCGCGAGCCGGTGGCGACGAAACGGGTGGAGGTGCAACTACCATGCAATCACCACCCCGAAGGCCAAGATCGCCGATTGCCGGATCCACCTCGACAGCGACTCCACCGCATCTTCGGATCCACGAGCTCGTCGCGATCAACGCCAAGTTCTTCATGATCGACAACAAGAAGACGCTTGAACTCGCATCGAGCGCCGAAGAGAAGCGCGACGTCAATCCGACAAGCGCACTGGGCCCTCTAATGACATGCATGCGCCAGGGGAACCAGGCGATCTGCCGTACGCGGTAGGTTGCCCTGCGTTCACTCGTGAGCTGCGGCAAGTCCAGTGGCCCAGCACGAAGAACTTCAAGCCAGACGTACCGGAGAAGTACGACGGCAAGACGCATCCGTCAGAGTTCCTCAGCATCTACACCATCGCGGTGCAGGCTGCCGGGGGACGGGATGACAAGATCCTTGCCAACTACTTCTCGCTGGTGCTCAAGCCCAACGTCAGATCTTGGCTTATGCACTTGCCGGACAACTCAATATCCTCTTGGGCTGATCTGTGCCATCAATTCGTTGGCGCCTTCATAGGCGGACACAAGCCTCATGGCCAGGAGAGTGATCTTCATCTGCTCGCCCAGAAGGAAGGAGAGCCCCTGCGCAAGTACATTCAGAGATTCAGCAGTGTGCAGCACAACATCCCAGACGTCCACCTTGCCGCGGTGATCTGCGCGTTCCATCAGAACGTGCGGAACCGCAGGATGCGGGAGGAAATGGCGAAGTGCAAGATCAGGGACGTCAGTGAGTTATATGCACTGGCCGACAAGTGTGCATGCGCTGAGGAATGGAGGAGACTCCCCGGAGAGAATGTAGGAGCGGGAGGATCTGACAGTGAAGATGCTGCCCCGTCAAGGAAAAACCGGCGGCAGAACAACAGAAGGAGGAAAGGCAAAGAGGTGCTAGTTGTTGAGCAGTCCGGCAACGGTGGTGGCGCCAAGGAAGCCAAAGCTGGTGACTCCGGCAAGGAGGTTGCCGCGGAGGTGGCGGTCGCCGACAAGCAGGACGGCACCAACAAGCAGTATTGCAAGATCCACCGCACCAAGGGCCATGATCTCCAGAACTGTAAGAAAGTCGAGCAGCTTGTTGAGCAACAGAAAGCTGAATACGAGCGGCGCGACAAGGAGAAGGCCCAGGAAGGTGCTGGGGGATCCAGCAAGAAACGTACTGGCCGAGGAGGACGCCGCGGCAAGGCCAAGCAGCGGCAAGGAGACAGACCTCCCCGCGGCCGCGACAAGGATGAAGATGACAACGACGATGAAGACATGGATGACGAGGAGACTGATGAGCAGGAGTTCCAGAAAGCCACAGAGGTCCTGTGCGTTGACGGTGGTGCTTCTCTGCATACCTCGCACCGTCAGCTCAAGCAGTGGGTGCGGGAAGTTAATGCAGCAGAACCACCCGTCGAGTCACGCAAGCCTCTGAAATGGTCCGGCACGCCTATCATCTTTGATATTGAGGACCACCCGGATCGCATAACTGCGGTCGGGTGCTTGCCGATGTTGGTTTCACCAACAATCCGCAACCTCAAAGTCACTAAGATGCTAGTTAATAGCGGGGCCGGCTTGAACCTGATCTCCTCCGCGCTACTCCAGAAACTCCAGATCCCCGACAGCGAGCTTGAAGAGACCGGTACATTTCAAGGAATCAACCCGGGAAGGAGCAAGCCGAAGGGAAAGATCACGTTGCCGGTAACATTTGGCAGCGAACTGAACTTCAGGACTGAGAGGGTCACATTTGATGTTGCTGACTTTCCATTACCTTACAATGGAATCCTTGGCCGTCCGGCACTCGCCAAGTTCATGGCAGCATCTCACTATGCGTACAACGTACTGAAAATGCCAGGCCCGATAAGTGTCATCTCTGTCCCTGGCGACAAGAAGGCTGCTCTTATCTATGCCGACAAGATCTACCGGGAAGTAGTAGCCGCAGCAGAACGCAAGACAGTTGCCGCTGAAGCTCCCGGGGGGAAGAAGAAGACCAAGTCCGGCAAGAGCTCTGATGCCCACTCCGGCAAGCGCACCTCTTCGGGGTGCTGCGCTACCGTCGAGGACGCACCATCGAGCTCCACCGGCAAGTGTAAGAAGGCAATGGCAGCTCCACCTGAGACCAAGAAGGTGTCCGCCAAGGAGGATGGCGCTGGTGGTACCTTCACCATCAGCGCCACTCTTGACCCTAAATAGGAAAGCGCGCTCGTTGCTTTCCTGCGGGAAAATGTCGACGTGTTTGCATGGCAACCGTCTGATATCCCCGGTGTTCCCAGGAAAGTAATTGAGCACCACCTTGCCGTCTGTCCTCATGCGCGGCCCGTCAAGCAGAGAGTCAGGAAGCAGGCAGTGGAGCGCCAAGAATTCATCGCAGAAGAAATCAAGAAGTTGGAAGCAGCAGGCCTTGTCAGAGGAGTGCTCCATCCCATGAGTTGGCCAATCCTGTTGTTGTGCGCAAGGCTAACGGGAAATGGAAACTTTGTATTGACTTCACTGATGTTAATAAAGCTTGTCCCAAAGACACATTTCCCTTGCCGCGCATTGACCAGATTGTTGACTCCACAGCCGGATGTGATTTGCTTTCATTTCTTGATGCATACTCAGGATACCATCAGATCTTCATGGCAGAAGAGGATGAAGAGAAAACCGCATTTATCACCCCGTGTGGCACGTACTGCTTCATACGGATGCCTTTCGGTTTGAAGAATGCTGGTTCAACATTCGCAAGGGTAGTCCACCACGCTTTTGAGCCGCAAATGCACAGAAATGTGGAAGCTTACATGGATGACATAGTGGTCAAGAGCAAGAACAGGGCGACCCTGATTCAAGATTTAGACGAGACATTGCAAATCTGCGCAAGATCAACCTCAAGCTTAACCCCGAGAAGTGCATGTTTGGAGTCCCTTCCGGCAAGCTTCTCGGGTCCTTCGTGTCTCAGCGGGGAATTGAAGCCAATCCCGACAAGATCAAGGCCATTGAGCAGATCGAAGCACCAAAGCGCGTCAAGGATGTATGAAGGCTTGCCGGTTGCGTGGCTGCTCTCAGCAGGTTTATCTCTAGATGTGCTGAGCGCGCCCTACCATTTTTCAAAATTTTGAAAAAGGCAGGTCCAATGAAATGGACTCCGGAGGCGGAGGCTACGCTGCAGGACTTGAAGAGATACCTGTCCTCCACTCCAACACTTGTTGCACCTAAGCCGCAAGAGAAGTTGCTGCTGTATATAGCGGCAACCAATCAAGTGGTTAGTGTTGCGTTAGTGGCGGAGAGAGAGGCAGATGATGAGCCAGCAACCACGGCAGATGCATCCAGCGACAAGCAGGGGGCTTCGCCGACAAGCTCTGGTCCCGACAAAGATGGATCTGCGCAGGAGCATGATAAGATGCAGAAGAGAATGGTGCAGCGTCCAGTTTACTTTGTCAGTTCCCTTCTGCAGGGGGCTAGATCAAGGTACTCTGGTGTGCAGAAGTTGCTTTTCGGCCTTCTCATGGCCTCGAGAAAGCTGCGCCGTTACTTCCAAGCACATGAAATCACAGTCGTCACTCGCTTTCCGCTGAAGAGGATACTGCAAAATCCAGAAGCAACAGGCAGGATTGTCGAGTGGGCGCTGGAGCTGTCAAGCTTTGGCCTCAAGTTTGAGAGCACTTCAACTATCCAAAGCAGAGCATTGGCAGAGTTTATAGCAGAGTGGACGCCAACCCCAGATGAAGAAATTCCAGAGACGAGCATCCCTGTCAAAGAGGCAAGCAGAGAGTGGCTGATGTACTTTGATGGTGCCTTCTCACTGCAAGGCGCTGGTGCGGGCATGCTACTTGTCGCACCGACCGGAGAGCACCTCAAGTACGTAGTCCAGATGCACTTTCCCAAGGAGCAAGCAACCAACAATACTGCAGAGTATGAAGGATTGCTTGCCGGTCTCAGAATCGCAGCAGACCTTGGGATCAAGAAGCTCATTGTTAGGGGTGACTCACAGCTTGTCGTCCGCCAAGTGAACAAGAACTACCAGAGTCCATTGATGGAAGCATATGTTGATGAAGTGAGGAAGCTAGAAGAGCACTTTGACGGCCTACAAATGGAACATATCCCGAGAGCTCAGAATGACATTGCTGATGGCCTGTCAAAGTGCGCCGCACTAAAGTTACCTGTGGAACTAGGGATCTTTGTGCTCAAGTTGACTCAACCATCCGTAACACCCTCAACTGGACAAAGCAAGAAGAGGAAGTTGGTTTCTGGCGACTACTTTCCGGCAGAGCTCCCCGAAGCCGCCGCCAAGAAAGTCCCCAAGATCAACACCAAGAATGCTGAGGGGCAGTCTGCTCCGGCAAACCTTATGGTTTGTTCTGTTGAAGCAGACGCTCCCGACAAGTTTTGCTCCGGCAAGCTTGTCGGGGAACATCAAGCTCCGGCAGGGCCGCAAGTCCTTGCCGTAGAAGCGGATGTTCCCGCAGCAGCAGATGTGCCTTTAGTCCTTGTTATCGAGCCACAAGCTCCAGCATGGGCACAACAGATTGTCCATTTCCTTCAGACAGGAGAACTTCCCAAAGAGCAAGAAGAAGCGGAAAGAGTAGCCCGGCAGTCAAGTATGTACTAGTTTGTCGATAACATACTGTACAGAAGAAGACTCAACGGTGTGAAATTGAAGTGTATTTGCCGGGAAGATGGACAAAAGCTGTTGGCAGAGATACATGGAGGCATATGTGGGCACCACATAGGCGCAAGGGCACTTGCCGGCAAAGCCTTCCGGCAAGGCTTCTTTTGGCCGACAGCCCTCCAGGATGCAACTGCACAAGTAACCAAGTGTGAAGCGTGCCAGTTCCACTCCAAACAGATACACCAGCCAGCTCAAACTCTCCAGACGATCCCTTTATCCTGGCCATTTTCGGTCTGGGGGCTCGATATCCTCGGCCCTTTCCCCCGAGCTGTCGGGGGCTTTGAGTACTTGTACATCGCAATCGACAAGTTCACAAAGTGGCTGGAAGTGCAGCCAGTGAGGAAGGTGACAGCACAGTCAGCAGTCAAGTTCTTCAGGTCAATTGTTTGCCATTTCGGGATCCCTAACAGGATCATCACCGACAACGGCACGCAATTCACGAGCCGCACCTTCATGCAGTACGTCCAAGACCTTGGTGCCAAGGTCTGCTTCGCTTCTGTTGCTCATCCGAGCAGCAACAATCAAGCAGAGAGGGCAAATGCTGAAGTGATGCGCGGGCTCAAGACCAGAACTTTCGACAGGCTGCGCAAGTGCGGAAGAAACTGGATCGAGGAGCTGCCGGTGGTTCTTTGGTCGATCAGAACGACGCCAAATCGAGCCACTGGCCAGACACCTTTCGCTCTATTCTATGGAGCAGAGGCAGTTCTCCCCATGGAACTCGTATACGGATCGCCTCGAGTGCTCGCTTATGATGAGCTTGAGCAAGAACAGCTGCGACAAGACGACGCGTTGTTCCTTGAGGAAGATCGTCTTCAGGCTGCTGTACGAGTTGCTCGATACCAGCAAGCTTTGCGCCGCTACCATAGCCGCAAAGTTAAGGCCGGAAGCTTCGAGGAAGGCGACCTTGTTCTTCGGCGCGTTCAGTCCGCCAAGAATTCCAACAAGTTGACGCCGAAGTGGGAAGGCCCTTATCGGGTGAGACGAGTCACAAGGCCCGGCGCTGTCCGCCTTGAGACCGAAGAGAGCATTCCAGTGAGCAACTCCTGGAACATAGAACATCTTCGTAAGTTTTTCCCGTAGGGCGCGGTTGCCGGAACCCCGTTCCGGCAACCACCTTTTGTACAAGTCTTGCCGCTGTTGCATATAATCCTTTGTACAAAGCCGGGCGCAGATCCCGTGCATAAATAAAACCCCATGTGCTCTGCACAACTTGTCCATTTCATGCATTAGTTTCTTTCTCGCATGCGTTATCTGACACTTTGTGCAGCACCTACATCCGGTGAGCAGTAACGAGCCGAAGGGCTCCATATCGTTATTTTCTCTTCTTTCTTCTTTTTCAACAAAGGAGTCCAGATTGGAGCAAGTCAGATACAAGATATAAACAGCAAGATTGAAGAACTACAGGAGCACCGAAGAAACTTACTCTTCTTCCTCCTCGTCAGAGCTGAGCGTGGAAAGATCGAAGTTCGGCCCTCCTTCGGTGCGGCGAGGCGGAGGAGTAGGATCCCTTGCCCGCTTGGCGGGGGCGGTGGCGGTGGCCCGGGAAGATCCCGCTCCAGTTGCCGCTGTTGCGTGAGGCGCTCCCGCGACAACATTGCTTGCCGCGGTAGAGCGCGTCGCACGGCTCGGCGGCTGTTGACCCGGCTGCCGCCCCGCTGCGTCCCCGGCCCTGCGAAGGCGCCTTCTTGGCGGGGCCGGGGGCTCCGCCTGCGGCAAGTTTTTTGAAGGCTCGGGCTCCTCCTCGCCAGCCTCGCTCGACTCGGCTTCAGAACCGGCAGGCTCCTCCTCGCCAGCCTCGCTCGACTCGGCTTCAGAACCGGCAGGCTCCTCCTCGCCAATGAACTCCGCGCGCTCGGCAAGGTTTGCCGCCTCTGCAGCCTCCGCCTCCTCCACAGTGAACCCAAACACGCCCGCGGCAGCTACGGCTGCAACCTCTTCCGCCCTAGTGGCGATGCGCTGCAGCTGCTCGTCGGTGGTGTCATGGGTGAGGCTCTTCTGCTCGTCAGCGTGGACCGGCACTTCTTCCAAGTTGTCGAAGAACGCTTGCACGACGTCATCCGCAGGCTCTTGCCAAGTTGGAACGATTCCGTGTGAATCACACAACAGCATCATGGCGCGGATCCGGTCAAGCGAAGAATTGTTGCATAATGGGACAACACCCCTCGGCAGCGTGAATGGGTGCTGGGGGTCGTGTTTGAACAACTCCAGGAGCATTGCATCCAACTCCAAGACGGTGAAGTTGTAGTTGAGGCCCGGCCGCAGCCTCATGATGTCCACTGAGTTCTTGAATTCCCAGGCGGGCCTCCCCCTCTCCTGCAGGGGGGCGATGCGGCGGCAGAGGAAATCTACGCCTACAGCGCCTACAGTGAGCCCGGGAAGCCTGAGGCAAAGGATCCTAGTAATGGCGATCTTCAGCCTCTCGTCTTCCGGGGCCACGTTGCTCCAGTCATTGGCGCGCACTATTGGAGTTTGGCGCACGGCGGTGAAGGGCTACGAATTCTCCTCGACAATCCAGCACCACTCCGCTCTCCACTCATCCCACTTGCTGCGGAGCTCACCCTCCAAGTACGCCTCCTTCTTGCCGACTCTCGAGATCCAGACAATCCCTCCGGCAAGCGGCTCTCCTCTCTCTACCCGAGGTATGAAGTAGTGGCGGAAAAGGGCAACACTGGGGTGGACTCCGACAAAGTTTTCGCACAAATGTGCGAAAACTGCCATGGTTAGAACGGCGTTGGGGGTGAAGTCAAGGAGGCGGAAGCCATATGTGTTCATGATATCGCAGAAGAACTCCGAGAAGGGCGGGCAGAGCCCGCAATAGAAGAATAGCGCGAATAATGGGTACCCGTTTGGAGCCAGCTCCGAAGCAGCGGCCGGGAGTACCCTCGTGCGCGGATGCACACGCGTCTCCGTCGCCCAAAAGAGGTAGAAGTACTCCCTCAGCTCCTGCACGTGGAGCTGAGGGGAGAAGATCGCTCGCTCCTTCCGCAGCGCCGCGAGCCGCTGCGCCTCGGCCGACTTCACGCCCTTTCCCTTGTCGGCTTTCGGGGCCATGGCGGAGGTGGTGAGGGAGGTCGACGGCGTGGTGATGCTGGTGGCAATGGGGGGCGGAGCGCTGCTCTCTCGGCTTCGAGAAGAAGGGGGGAGCGGCGGAGGTTCGTGAAGATGGAGTAGCAGCAACCAGCGAGGGGGAACGAACTGCCCCTGTTTCCTCTGCTTATAAAGAGGGACGGGGCGGATGTTTCGCCCTTCCGAATAAACAACCACCCACGATCTCTCCCATGATGCCGCATTCAACGCGTGCCGTTATGGGAGAGCGCGGTGGATACGGAGAGAGATTCGGTGTGGCCCAGTCCGCGTGTGCCCGTGCCCTATCTTGGGCCTGGCCCAACAGCGCTCGGCACCGTGTCTGGCCCAGGCCCGGGGGCTCCTGTCGGTGTACTAGAATAGGGGTAGCCTAGTACCCCGAACTTGTGCACGGGCAGTTGCAGCACCCCGCGGCAAGGCATGCCGGGCGAACGCCAAGATCCTCCAAGGTTCCCTTGGAGCCATTCAAGAACAAAGTATTTAAGCTCAGGAGACAAGGCCCCGGCAAGAGGAGCTTGCCGGGAAGGCCAACCAGGACACTCCAAGGAACTTGCCGCGACGCGCCTCGTGCTCCAGCAAGGCAACAAGGCCCCGGCAAGAGGAGCTTGCCGGGAAGACCAACCAAGGTACCTCGAGGCCCGGTGAGCGACAAGCTTCCGGACCTGACAAGATAACAACAGCGGCAAGGCGCTTGCCGCGGCAGGCGGCCACTCTGTGCCCACGCTCCAGCGCATCTACCAACGTGTCGCTCTGGGGGCCTCTCCAGGCGCGCCTGGCGGGAGGCTGTGCAGCCAGCGGTGCGCAGTGGCATGCGAAGCTGACAAGATCGCCATCGTGGCGAACGGTGGCGCCCCTAACGGTCCTTTTCTGCACTGTTTGGGCGACTCAGACGGGCCTTTAATGACCTTGTCCCCTACTGTCAGGGTTAGGTAGGGTGCACTGTACAAGTAACTGTACCAACCACCCCACTTTTTACATTTGTACCCTTCTCTGCATTGCCACCTGTCGGTGACCCCTTTAGCGTATAAAAGGAGGCCCATGCGCAACGTAGAGGGGGTTTGGTTCGATTCATTCGTGAGCCAGAAAACACTTAGCTCTCTCTCTAGAGCAAGAAGATAATAGAACTAGACAAGCAGCAGTAGGAGTGTTATCTCCCCAGAGAGCTCCGAAGTTGGGTAAACTGCTCGTGTGCTTCGCCTCGATCTGCTATTCGTGCGATCTCCGCCCCCCGCCGAACCGAAAGGGGCCCGGTCCGCCGGCCCCATAGGTGTTCGAGGATTAGTTTCCCCGACAATCATCATTAACATTATCTCTAGGTTCATGTTCATGACCAGATTGTGTCTCAGCATCAGAAATAGAAATACCATTACGATTCTCAGGTGTGTTTAAAACAGGTTCACTAGAAGCATTCAAAGTCCTTTCGGTTTTCTTTTTCTTTTTAGTAAGAGGACTAGGTGCATCAGTATTAGTTCCCTGAGAATCCTGCTCAACTCTCTTAGGATGGTCCTCAGGATACAAAGGTTCATGGGTCATCTTACCACCTCTAGTCATAACCCTAAAGCATTATCTTTATTCTCACTATTCAAATCATTAAGCAAATCATGTTGTGCCTTAATTACTTGTTGTACTTGAGTTGTAACCATGGAAGCATGTTTATTAATAAGCTTAAGATCATTCATAGTTCTACTCATATAATCACCCAAGTTATCAAGCATGTAAGCATTACGTTTCAATTGTCTACTAATGTAAGCATTGATATTTTCTTGTTTAACAATAAAATTATCAAACTCGTCCAAGCATTGTCCAGTAGACTTATTATGAGTGATATGAGCTTCATCAAATCTATGGAGAGGTCTTGCCTCTACTACCGGTGTCGGGTTATCAAGACCATGAATTTCTTCAATAGGTAGTAAATTTTTAACATCTTCAAGTTTAATAACTTTTTTTCATAGATTTCTTTGCTTCTTGCATATTTTCAGGACTGATAAATAGTATACCCCACTTCTTCGGAGTTGGCTTAGGAGTTGGTTTAGGAAGTGTCCAATCATTATCATTACTCAATATATTATTCAATAGCAATTCAGCTTGCTTAACAGTTCTTTCCTTGAAAACACAACCAACACAACTATCCAGGTGGTCTGTGGAAGCATCGGTTAGTTCTTTGTAAAAGATGTCAAGTATTTCATTTTTCCTGAGAGGATGATTAGGCAAGGCATTAAGTAATCGAAGAAGCCTCCCCCAAGCTTGTGGGACACTCTCTTCTTCAATTTGCACAAAACTAAATATTTCCTTTAAAGCAGCTTATTTCTTATGAGTGGGAAAATATTTTGCAGAGAAGTAGTAAATCATATCCTGACTACACACACAACCAGGAGCTAGAGAATTAAACCATATCTTAGCATCACCCTATAATGAGAAAGGAAACAATTTGAGAATATAGTAACAGCAAATTTTTTCCTCATGAGCAAATAGGGTGGCTATATCATTCAATTTAGTAAGATGTGCCACAATAGTTTCAGATTCATAACCATAGAAAGGATCAGATTTAAACAAAGTAATTAAATCAAGATCAATAGAGAATTCATAATCCTTATCAGTAACAAACATAGGTGAAGTAGCAAAAGCGGGATCATATTTCATTTAGCATTCAAGGATTTCCTTTCAGCTAAGCTAACAATTTCTTAAGATCCTCTCTATTATTGCAAGCAAAGAAGTCTCTAGCAATCTCTTCATCCATAACATAACCATCAGGTACAAAAGGTAATTCACATCTAGGGGGAGAATCACAATCATCATTTTCAATAATATCATCGGTTTCAGTACTTTCATTCTCTCAAACCCTAGCACTTTGGTCATCAAGAAATTCACCGAGTGGCACAGTATCATCAAGCAAAGAAGTAGTTTCATCATAAGCATCATGCATAGAAGAAGTGGCATCATCAATAACATGCAACATATCGGAATCAATAGGAGGAGTAGGTGTCGGAAGTTTACTCAAAACATAAGGAGAATCAAGTGAAGAGCTAGATGGCAGTTCCTTACCTCCCCGCGTAGTTGAGGGAAAAATATTAGTTATTTGATCTTTCAAATTCCTCATAGTGGTCAACAGATATAAACCCCAAGTGACTCAGAGAATAGAGCTATCCTCCCCAGCAACGGCGCCAAAAAAGGGTCTTGATAACCCACAAGTATAGGGGATCGCAACAGTTTTCGAAGGTAGAGTATTCAACCCAAAGTTATTGATTCGACAAAAGGGAGCCAAAGAATACTCTCAAGTATTAGCAGTTGAATTGTCAATTCAACCACACCTGAAAGACTTAATAACTATAGCAAAGTATTTAGTAGCAAAGTAGTATGGAAGTAACGGTAACAGTGGCAAAATTAACAATAGCAATTTTGTAGCAGTCGTAGCAGTGGCAACGGAAAAGTAACATAGCAAAGTTCAATATGTGAAAAGCTCATAGGAAATGGATCAGTAATGCATAATTATGCCGGATGGCATTCATCATGCAATAGTTATAACATAGGGTGACACAGAACTAGCTCCAATTCATCAATATAATGTAGGCATGTATTCCGAATATAGTCATACGTGCTTATGCAAAAGAACTTTCATGACATCTTTTGTCCTACCCTCCCGTGGCAGCGGGGTCCTATTGGAAACTAAGGGATATTAAGGCCTCCTTTTAATAGAGTACTGGACCAAAGCATTAGCATTTAGTGAATACATGAACTACTCAAACTATGGTCTTTATTGGGAGAGGTCCCGACTATTGTCACTCTGGGGTTGCCGGATCATAACATGTAGTAGGTGACTATAACTTGCAATATCAGATCAAGAACACAAATATATTCATGAAAACATAATAGGTTCAGATCTGATATCATGGCACTCGGGCCCTAGTGTAACGCCCAAGATGCGTCTATATCTCCCACGTGTCGAGGCACGACTAAGAGGCATAACCACATTTTGGTATTGTCGCAAGAAGGTTCATCTTCACACAATCCAATGTAATGAACAAGGAAGTAAATAGTAGCCACGTCACACAATGATGAAATATTTCATACATCATTCAGAGTACACACAAGGTCCAACTACGGACGAATCCAAAAGAAAAGAAGACCACCCCAAATGCTAAATCCCGATCGTCCCAACTGAGCACCACTACTGATCATCCGGAAAGGAAACATAATAACGGCCAAGGTCTTCGTCGAACTCCCACTTGAGCTCCATGGCATCACATGCATTGGTATCATCGGCACCTGCAACTGTTTTGGTAGTATCTGTGAGTCAGAAGGACTCAGCAATCTCAAAAGCCGTGAGATCAAGACTATTTAAGCTTATAGGTAGGATGTGGTTATGAGGTGGAGTTGCAACAACCCCTAAGAAAACATGGTGGCTAACATACGAGTAGAAGAGTATGATGAGAAACTACGCAACGGTCGTAAACTAGAAGTGATCAAGAAGTGATCCTGAAGTACTTACGTTCAAACATAACCCAACTGTGTTCACTTCCGAAACCTCATCGAAAAGAGACCATCACGGTTACACACACGGTTGAGGTATTTTAATTAAGTCAACTTTCAAGTTCTTTACAACTGGATATTAACAAATTCCCATCTGCCACATAACCGTGGGCACGGCTCACAAAAGATTATACCCTGCAGGGGTGTCCCAACTTAGCGCATCACAAGCTCTCACGATCAACGAAGGATATTCCTTATCCCAGAATAACCCAATCAGTCTCGGAATCCCGGTTACAAGACATTTCGACAATGGTAAAACAAGACCACCAAGACCAGCCGATGTGCCGTCAAATCCCGATAGGAGTCACATGTATCTCGTTCTCATGGCACACCGGATGGGCAAGACGTCGGCTTGGCTGAGACCCTGGTTGCCTAGGGGGCGCCGGACATTGCCCAGGTTGGACCAGCACTCAGAGAAACACTGGCCCGGGTTGTTGATTAAGAATTCCTCGGGTTAATTACTCCCTAGGAAAATTTTAGTTGTTATTAGGAAAATGGTAAAACAAAGGTTGGGCCTTGCTGGAGGAGTTTTATTCAAAGCGAACTGTTAAGGGGGTCCCATAAACCCAACCTTGTAAGGAACACAAAATCAAGGAGCATAACATCGGTATGGCAGAAACCAGGGCGGCAAGAGTGGAACAAAACACCAAGCAAAAGGCCAAGCCTTCCACCCTTTGCCATGTATATAGATGCATTAATTAAATAAGAGATATTGTGATATACTAGCATCTCCATGTTCCAACATGGAACAACCTCCAACTAGCAACGCTATAAGAGGGGCTGAGCACAAGAGGTAACATAGCCAAACAATGGTTTGCTAGGAAGGTGGGTTAGAGGCTTGACATGGAAATAAGGGAGGCATGATAAACAAGTGGTAGGTAGTGCGACATAGCGATAGAGCGAACAACTAGGAAGCAAAGATAGAAGTGATATCGGGGGTAATGATCATCTTGCCTGCAAAGTTCTCAAGCTTGTCGAAAGCTTGCTCCTCATAAACATAATCGACGGGATCCTCGTTCATGAACTCGTCTCCCGGATCTACCCAAAGCAAGAACACAAGCAACGGAAAAACAATCAATCTCAGTGCAATGCACAGGCAACATGATGCAAGACATGTCATGAGATGCAAGATATGATGTCCAATGCATATGGCTAATCCGGAAGGGAAAATATGATCATGGCATCAACTTGGCAAACCAAGCATGCCACTGAAAAGATTAGGAGATATTGGTCGAAATTGATATAAAGATCACCGGAAACGGATTCACGGTTTGCAAATGGCGAGAAAATAAGAACAAAGTGAAACTACACTTAATAGCAAGATAGCACTTAAGATGCATCGTGGAACTATGCTACAACACTCCAACATAGCAACAAAATACATGGCAGTTTAGTACAAGTGAATCTCTACAAATCATGAACACTGAGCTCCTGCTAGAACTCACTAGAACAAGACTAAAATAGCATCACAAAAATGCAAATGACAACCTTTTTAACATACTTAGTGAAAATACTGAACATGGCATAAACAACACCAGGTAGCAATGTTTAGAGCTAGTAAACTACAAGCTATAGGAACCTATCATGGAAAACTTGAGCATGGCATGCTAGTACTAAAGGCAATGAACAAAACTCCCTTACGGAACTTGAGCCAAAGATGTACAAAAAAGATAGTAGCATCAATGCAAACATGGCAAGTGATATGAACAGATTCAGACTTGGTAGAAAAACATGGCATGGCAGAAACAAATTCATGATAGCAACTTTGCAAACTCATGCCACTCACCACAAAGCATTTCATGGCATCACAAGGTAACCAATAGTAAGAAGACACAATTATGATGCTAAACATGGGAATAGCATAGTCATAGGGTGCATGGATCACTAGCAAAACACACGGCAAAAATGAACTTCCTGTTAACAAACTGGCAGTAATAATATTGAGCAAACGGGGAGCATGGTAATGAGAAGCTACGCTACCCCATAATTACAACCATATGAATGAATGGATAGAGCACAACCATATATTCAAAATATCCCTAGTGAACTTCATCAAAATATGCATGCATTTATTTGTGGCAACAAGCCAACATAGCAACTAATGTAACAGGAAAAGACTTAGCAGAAAAACTAAGTAGCTGAAAACAGCAACATCAAGTGGCCTACTTGGAATGCTTGTGCTAGTCACCACAGGACACATAAAAATACAAGTATTGCACCACTGTAAAGATGGCATGAAGATGCTCCTAAAACATGTAGGCATGATACTCAAAGGATGCACAGACAAAATGCTATGAAAAAGACAAATCAGCATGTTGTGATAGTTTCTAGCAGATAACATCATTTAGCACTTTTGCAATGAAGATTAGGGCATCAATATGGACAGTAACATGCATGCAAATGACACTAGCATGTAGAGCATCACGAGACAAACATTTTGATATATCATAAGTGCAAATCGGAGCTAAAGGCACAAAGATATGGAAGGTCAACCATGTGCACATGAGATGAAAAGATCCGGGGACATTGAGAAAATCACTACCTCGAGATCTAGGGTTCCGAGCATGCAAAACGAGGCAGCAACGAACTCGTCGCCGGCGAGGGCGAGGTGGCGGCCAGAGTTGGCGGGGGTCGCCAGAGGAGGTCGGCAGCGACCGGATCCGGGCGGCGTCAGCCCGCATCTGGCCAGAGTCGTCGGCAAGGAGCGGCAGACGGCGGCGCGAGCTTGGGCTACGGGGAGGACAAGGTGGCGGCGGCGATCAGCTAGCGGGCGGCGGCGGCGGAGAGCCAGGTGGATTGGGTAGCGGAGGGTGCCGGCGCTCGTGGGAGCGGGGAGGAGATGCGCGCGGGCGATGGCGGAGGCGATGCTGGCTAGGGGGCGCCTCGCGGGCCTCGGTGGGCCAGCGGCAGCTGGCGGTGGAGCGGGCCACATGGCACGCCCCGATTGGCTGAGGGATGGCAGCGGGCGCATCGGCGGCGTCCGGACGTGTCCGTGGCGGAGGGAGAGGGTGGAGCTAGGGTTTGATCTGCAAATTTCGGGGGATGGCCTATTTATAGGTAGAGGGAGCTAGGAGAGTCCAACTGAGGTGCGGTTTTCGCCCACACGATCGTGATACAATGACATATAGCATGGAGGGGGTTTAGATGGGCTAGTGGGCTATTGTGGAGGGGTGTTGGGCTGCAATGAGAGAGGAGTTTTGGTGGATTACTCGGTTAACCGTTGGGGCATCAAACGACCTCCAAATGGAACGAAATTTGACAAGCGGCCTACTGGTGATGTACCAAGGCCACTCGACAAATCTCTACCCATTCCAAGAACGTTTTTCTCTCTCTCATGAAATGAGATCTGGGAGGTGCAACGGTTGCATGTGTGAGTGTCGGATTCCGAAACGGACAACAGGGAAAAGGACCGGATGCATGAGACAAACAAGAATGCAAATGAGAGGCACATGATGACATGAGATGAAATGCATGAAATGCATAAAATGCAAAAACAAGGACAAGACCCAACCATGGAGGATATAACATATAACATTGCCGGAAATGGCAAGAGTTGGAGTTACAATGATGGAATGTTACATCCGGGGCGTTACACCTAGTAACAAGCATTAAGCATAGAAAATTCATATCAACATCAATCTTAGAACATAGGGATTAAACCCTAATAAAACTAACTCGATTACATGGTAAATCTCATCCAACCCATCAAGGTCCAGCAAGCCTACGATGGAATTACTCACACACGGCGGTGAGCATCATGAAATTGGTGATGGCAGATGGTTGATGATGACAATGGAGACGTATTCCCCTCTCCTGAGCCCAAAACAGACTCCAGATCTGCCCTCCCGAGGAAGAACAGGGCTTGGCGGTGGCTTCGTACTGTAAAACGCGATGAATCCTTCTCTCTAATTTTTTTTCTCCCCGAAAGAGAATATATGGAGTTGGATTTGAGGTTGGTGTAGTTCCAAGGGGCTCACAAGGTTGGTGGGGCACCCCCTCCCTTGTGGCGAGGGAGTGGGCCTCCTTCTCTTGATTCTTTCGCCAATATTTTTTATTAATTCCAAAACTTATCTCCGTGAAGTTCCAGGACATTCCACGAAATTTTTATTCTGCACAAAATAACACCATGGCAGTTCTGTTGAAAACATCGTCAGTCCGGGTTAGTTCCATTAAAATCATGCAAGTTAGAGTCCAAAACAAGGACAAAAGTGTTTCGAAAAGTAGGTACGATGGAGACGTATCATGTTCCAAATGGAACATAACAACTCTCGAGGCCCAGACTATTTCCCCACAGAATTCTATCAGAATTTATGCGATATCATCAAGGCTGACCTTATGGAGTTGTTTAATTATCTTCATGTTGACCGACTTGAACTATTCAGGCTTAATTTTGCGATATTGTCTTGTTGCCAAAGATTAAGGAGCTTGAATGGATCCAACAGTTCTGATCCATATGCCTCCTTAATGTCAGCTTCAAGATTGTAACCAAAGTGGCTACGAATAGGCTTAACTAGGTAGCTGACCATGTTGCCCGACCATCTCAAATGGCTTTCATGCAAGGAAGGAATATACTTGATGGCGTAGTAATCCTGCATAAAACCTAAGTGGTGTAGTATTCAAATTTGACTATGAAAAAGCCTATGACAAGGTCAAATTGTCTTTCCTCCAATAGGCCCTAAGGATGAAAAGTTTCTCTGAAAAATGGTGCCACTGGATCCAAAATTTTGTAACTGGAGGTAGTGTGGCCATCAAAGTCAATGATGATATAGGTCATTACTTCTAGATCAAAAAGGACTACAACAGGGTGACCGCATATCCCCAATATTATTTAACATTGAGGTTGACATGTTTCCTATTCTGATTGAGCACGCCAAGCGGGATGGTCAAATTGCAGGGGTAGTGCCACAACTTGTGGATGGTGGCCTCTCTATTCTGCAATATGTCGATGACACAATTCTTTTTCTGGAACATGACCTAGACAAGGCTCAAAACATGAAACTCCTGTTGTCGGCGTTTGAGAATGATGGAAATATGCCCTAGAGGCAATAATAAAATGGTTATTATCAAATTTCCTAAATCATGATAAAGGTTTATTATTCACGCTAGAATTTTATTGACCTGAAACTTAAATACATGTGTGAATACATAAACAAATACCGTGTCCCTAGTAAGCCTCTACTAGACTAGCTCATTGATCAAAGATGGCTATGGTTTCCTAACCATAGACATGTGTTGTCATTTGATAATGGGATCACATCATTAGGAGAATGATGTGATGGACAAGACCCATCCATTAGCTTAAACATATTGATCGTTCTGTTTATTGCTATTGCATTCTTCATGTCAAATACATATTCCTTCGATTATGAGATTATGCAACTCCCGGATACCAGAGGAATACCTTGTGTGCTATCAAACGTGAGAACGTATGGTTGATAAAAAGATGATCTACAGGTATCTCCGAAGGTGTTTGTTGAGTTGGCATAGATCGAGATTAGGATTTGTCACTCTGAGTATCGAAGAGGTATATCTGGGCCCTCTTGGTAATACACATCATAATCTTGCAAGAAAATGACTAAGGAGTTTAGTGACGAGATGATGTATTACGAAACTAGTAAATAGACTTGCCGATAATGAGATTGAACTAGGTATGAAGATACCTACGATTGAATCTCAGGCAAGTAACATACCGATGGACAAAGGGAATTACGTATGTTGTCATAACTATTTGACTAATAAAGATCTTCATAGAATATGTAGGAGTCAATATGGCAATCCAGGTTCCGCTATTGGTTATTGACCGAAGAGGTGTCTCGGTGATGTCTACATAGTTCTCGCACCTGTAGGGTCCGCACGCTTAATGTTCATTGACGATATAGTGTTATATGAGTTATATGATTTGGTGACCGAATGTTGTTCAGAGTGCCAGATGAGATCACGGACATGACGAGGAGTCCCGAAATTGTCGAGAGGTAAATATTGATATATAGGACGATGGTATTCGGACACAGGAAGAGTTTCGGAGTGCACCGAGTAGTCATCGGGTCACCGGAAGGGGTTCCAGACACCCCCGGTAAGTGTATGGGCCTACTTGGCCAAACGGGGGGACAGATCAGCCTCTGGTGCGCCCTTCCTTGTACAGCATGCCCTAGGAGAAGGAAAGGGGAGGGGAGGCCCCTCCTTCCTTTTCGCTCCTCAAGTGGGAAAGGAAAGGGGGGGCACCCTCCCCTGCCTTTCCCCCGCACTTATACAAGGCACGGGGAGGGCGCGGCTTGGGAGAGACCCCAAGTAGATTCCTCCTACTTAAGCACCCCCTTTGGATGCTTCTCCCTCCCAACCACCTATATATATGTGGGAGGGCTATACCTAGCAGATAACAGACAATTGCGTTGCAGTGTGCGGCGCCCCCCCTCCACTGTTTACACCGCCGGTCAGATTTTTGTAGTGCTTAGGAGAAGCCCTGCAGAGATCACTTCACCATCACCGTCACCACGCCATCGTGCTGCCGGAACTCATCAACTACCTCGATGTCTTGCTGGATCAAGAAGGCCGAGAACGTCACCGAGCTGAATGTGTGCCGAATGCGGAGGTGTCGTGCGTTCGGTATTTGATCAGTTGGAGCATGAAGAAGTTTGCCTACATCAACCGCATTGTTAAATGCTTCCTATTATGCTCTACGAGGGTATTTAGACACACTCTACCCCTCATTGCTATGCATCTCCACGGATAGATCATTGCGTGTGCATAGAAGTATGTTTGTTTTCCATGCAGCATTTCCCAACAGTGGCATCACGAGCCAGATCTATGCGTAGATGATATGCACGAGTAGAACACAAAGAGTTTTGGGCGGTGATAGTCATACTGCTTATCACCAACGTCTTGTTTTGAGTCGGAAGTATTGCGGGATGAAGGGGCCCAGACCAACCTTACATGTCCACACACATGAGACCGGTTCCACCAACTGACATGCATCTAGTTTTGCATAAAGGTGGCTACAGGGTCTCTATTTCTCCTACTTTAGTTGGATCTAATTTGACTGCGGCCGGTTCTTGAAGAAGGTTAAAACAACAAACTTGATGAATCACTGTTGTGGTTTTATGCGTAGGTAAGAACAGTTCTTACTAGAAGCCCGTAGCATCCATGTAAAACTTGCAAGAACAAAGTAGAGGACATCTAACTTGTTTTTGCGGGCATGTTGTGATGTGATATGGTCAAGATATGATGTGATATATGATGATGTATGAGATAATCATGTTTTATAATATCGATAACCGGCAGGAGCCTTAGGGTTGTCTCTTTATTGTATGAAGTGCAAGCGCCATGTAATTGCTTTACTTTATCACTATGCGTTAGCGATAGTTGTAGAAGCAATAGTTGGCATGATGACCTCGACGCAACGACACAACGATGGAGATCAAGGTGTCGAGCCGGTGATGATGGAGATCATGGTGATGCTTTGGAGATGGAGATCAAAAGGACAAGATGATGATGGCCACATCATGTCACATATTTTGATTAGATGTAATGTTTATCATTTATGCATCTTATTTTTCTTAGAACAACGGTAGCATTATAAGATGATCTCTTCACTTAATTTCAAGATAAAAGTGTTCTCCCTGAGTATGCACTGTTGCTAGAGTTCTTCGTTTTGGGACACCACGTGATGATCGGGTGTGATAGACTCTATGTTCGCATACAACGGGTGTAAGACAGTTTTGCACATGCAGAATACTTGGGTTAAACTTGACGAGCCTAGCATGTACATACATGGTCTCGGAACACTGGAGACCAAAAGGTCAAACATTAGTCATATAGTAGATATGATCAACATAGAGATGTTCACCTTTGATGACAACCCCATCATGTGATGACCGGACATGGGTTAGTTGATTTGGATCATGTATCACATAGATAACTTGAGGGATGTTAATTTAAGTGGGAGTTCTTTAGTAATTTGATTAATTGAACTTAAATTTATCATGAACATAGTAAAAATGTCTTTGCATATTATGTTGTAGATCAATAGCTCGCGATGTGGCTCACCTTTTTTTCATACGTTCATAGAGAAAACTAAGTCGAAAGATTGATAGTAGCAATAATGCGGACTAGGTCCATGATCCGAGGGTTATCCTCATTGCTGCATAGAAGAATTATGTCCTTGATGCACCTCTAGGTGACAGACCTACTACAGGGGCAGATGTAGATGTTATCAACAT
This sequence comes from Triticum dicoccoides, assembly GCF_002162155.2. Lineage (NCBI taxonomy): Eukaryota > Viridiplantae > Streptophyta > Magnoliopsida > Poales > Poaceae > Triticum > Triticum dicoccoides. Next base: position 389,096,256 of record NC_041386.1, on the reverse strand, counting down.
TTGGGAAGCTCGATATGATGACTACTTAATAGTTTAGTGCACCATGCTTCACGGCTTAGAACTAGGACTTTAAAAACGTTTTGAATGCCACAAAGCATATGAGATGTTCTAAGAGCAGAAATTGGTATTTCAGACTCATGCCATGTCGAGAGGTATGAGACCTCTGACAAATACTTTGCCTACAAGATGGAAGAGAATAGCTCAGCTAGTGAGCGTGTGCTCAGAATATCTGGGTACTACAATCACTTGAATCCAATGGGAGTTAATCTTCCAGGTAAGATAGTTATTGACAGAGTTCTCTAGTCACTATCACCAAGCTACTAGAACTTCGTGATGAACTATGATATGCAAGGGATGAACAAAATGATTCTTGAGCTCTTCATGATGCTGAAATTGGCGAAGGTAGAAATCAAGAAAGAACATCAAGTGTCGATGGTTAACAAGACCACTAGTTTCAAGATGAATGGCAAGCAAGTTGCCACTCCCGTGAAGAAGCCCAAAGCTGGACGTAAGCCTGAAACAGAGTGCTTCTACTGCAAAGGGACTGGTCACTGGAAGCGGAACTGTCCCAAATACTTGGTGAGTAAGAAGGATGGCAAAGTGAACAAAGGTATATTTGATATACATGTTATTGATGTGTACCTTACTAGTATTCGTAGTAGCCCCTGGGTATTTGATACTGGTTCAGTTGCTAAGATTAGTAACTCGAAACAGGAGTTGCAGAATAAACACAAACTAGTTAAGGGCGAGGTGAAGATGTGTGTTGGATATGATTCGAAGGATGATATGATCACCATCGCACACTCCCTCTACCTTCGAGATTAGTGTTGAACGTAAATAAATGTTATTTGTTGTTTGCGTTGAGAATGAATATGATTAGATCATGTTTGTTGCAACACAATTATCCATTTATATCAGAGAATAATTGTTGTTCTGTTTATACGAATAAAACTTTCTATGGTCATACATCCAATGTAAATGGTTTATTGAATCTCGATCATAGTGATACACATATTCATAATATTGATGCCAAAAGATACAAACTTGATAATGATAGTGCAACATATTTGTGGCACTGCCGTTTAGGTCATATTGGTCTAAATCGCATGAAGAAACTCCATGCAGATGGACTTTTGGAATCACTTGATTATGAATCATTTGATACTTACCAACCATGCCTCATGAGCAAGATGACTAAAACTCTGTTCTCCGGAACAATGGAGCGAGCTAATGACCTATTGGAAATAATACATATGTCACAGCCATAGAATTTGCTTGCCATTAGTTGCCTTAAAGCATCCATGCATCATGTTAACTTTTCAATTAAAGTTGAAATGGGGATGTTGATACCCTAGTACTAAATGAATTCAACTAGGTTCAAATAAACAATATTTTCAATGAACCCAAAATTCCTTTGAAAATGTTCATGATTTTTGATAAAGGTGAAAACCTCTGCCAAAAATGATGCAAATATTTTTAGGCCATTCTGGATTTTTGAATAACCCATATTGTATTTGGATTGGGGCAGTTAAATACTATTAATATTTTTAAATGCTCCAACAATTCTGAAAATAGTTAAGGGCCCCTGTAATAATTAACTTAATGCCCACAATTATTTTCGGGATTTATTAAAATGATTTGGGTTATAAACTAAATCAAAACAAAATAACAAGAATAGAAAACAGAATAGAATTTATGAAAAGACAGAAACCTCACCTCGGCTTCTTACCTGTAGCAGCAGCCCACCTGGCCAGGCCACCTGGCGGCCCAGTTGGCTGGCCCAGCCCAGCCAGCGCTGGCCACCGTCTTCAACCTCCTGCTAGTAGGCCGGAGGACGTGTGCTCGCCGGGCGCCGGCACGCGCCGGCCACCTCCTGCTTCCGCCGCTGCCCCGACGCGTCTGGATGACGCCACGCGACCCTCCCCGGCTCTCTCTCACTCTCTCTCTCTCTCGTCCCCATCCCTTCCCCTGGATTTCCCCTCTCTCTCACGGCCGAGCGTGCCGTCGCCGCCATCAACAGCCACCGCGGCCACAGCCGCCCTCGAGCCTCTCCGACACGTCCCCGAGCTCCGTCACAGCGTCTTCGTCCTCTCCACCAAGTCACGCTGCACCAGAAGCTCTGCAGCATCTCCAACGCCGCCGTTTTCCTCCTCGGTCGTCCTTGATCGCCGCCGCCCGAGCGTCGCCGTCCAGCCTTCCCCGAGCACGCGTCGATGCCCGCTGCAACCACTGTGAGCTACCGCCTCGAAACCTGCTCTTCCCCGAGTTTGTTACGCCCTGTAGCCTTTGCCCCTTGCCGACCGAATCACGCTGCCGCCTGAACTCCTCACCGCCATGGCCACGTCCACTTGAGCTTGAAACCGAGTGCATCACCGCAATCAGCGCGTCACCACGGGGCCGTAGCAACCACCCATTGGTCCTGCCATGCCCTGCGATGTCGGAACGGTCGACGTCCGAACTCCGGCCGCCGCGGACGTGCTTGCCGCCATCGTCTCCGGCTGTCCCAGCACCTGCCATCACCACTGTTGGATGCGCCGCCTCACGGGCGTTCCAATGAGCCCAACTCCGCCTCCTCTCGTCGCCTGAATCGCCGAGACGAGTGACTCCGCCGCATCTGTGTGCTCGCCGGTGATTAACCGCCGATGACAACCACTATTAGGGGCTAATCACCCCACTAACCAACCCCCTGGGCCACTGACGCATGGGCCCCACGCCCTAATTAAGCTCAGCTTTATTTCTACCTAGTTTAGTTATAACCCAACGGGACCCACACGTCAGAGTTGATCGCGCTGAGGTGGCTGTTGACTAGGCCCACCTGTCTGTGACACTAGCCAGCTCTGTGCCACTGACGTGTCGACCCCACACATCCGGTTTGACCTGGACCAGCCTCAGTTGACTCGCTAACGTCATGCTTGCACAATGCTGACGCAGTTAATAATTTTCTGGATTAAAAATAACACAGGAAATTTCAAAAAATACCCAAAACTTTGAAAAATCATAGTAATTCAACCATAACTCCAAATGAAACAAGTTATATATGAAAAATTATAAGAAAAATTCAAGGAATCCATCTGTACCATTTTCATGCATGTTTGAGCAAGTTAACCTCACTGTTTAGGATGAAACATGATTAGGGAAAAAAATTCATAATAGGTTTGGAGTTCGAATTTGATATAGTTTTGAATTCCACTTCAATTAAAATGACTTTTCGTTGCATTAGCCCAAAACACATTCATATTGCCATGTCATAGCATGCATCATATTGTTGCATATCACCATCTGTTGATTGTGTTCTTTCTCAGTTGTCGGTGTTTGTCCCCCCTTAGTAGACGTTGATCCAGCGATGAATTCGATGACACCGATGAAGAGCTATACTATCTTCAGAAGTGCCAGGCAAGCAAAACCCCCTTGTTCATTCCGATACAATTCCACTCTCTCGCTCCTGCTCTCTTTTACTGCATTAGGATAACAACGATTCAATTGTTACATGTTGCGGTAGTTGAACCCCTTTCCTCTACATGACCTGTCATTGCCACAGTAAATAGATGAAACCCACTAGCATGAGTAGGAGTTCTTTGAGCCCTGATGTGCCTACTCATTCATGCTTGTTTGTCATGCCTGCTATTGCATAGAGTTGTGTCGGGTCTTCTTCATCGGGAATGAATTGGAATGATGATGAACATGTCCTACTGTGTGTGAACACGATTTGGTAAAGGTAGCGGTGAGAGGCCATGTAGGAGTACATTGTGACGCCCCATGACCGGAGCTTCAGATGCCTTCCAGGGTTTCCGGGTTTCGCCGTGTTATTTGTTTGGTTCGTTGCATCATGTGCATTGCATCATGTCATCATGCCATCATCTCATAAATCTTTTGCAACCCAACTAAATAAATTGCATGGATCTTCGGTCCATTTAAATCAAGGGAAGAGTGACTTCTCTTTATAACATTACCCTCCTGATATTTAGGGAGCTATTATAAATTTTCCATTAATTTGGAATTATCCGCAACCCACTTGCATGTTAAATCCATGAGCTTTTCCTTTTTTTTCTGATTTTCGACTCTCAAACTTTGTTGATAATTATTTTACCTTTTTCCGGAGCTCTACCAAAATTCTCAACATTTTGGGGCACTCCTAAAACCTATCCTAGTTCAAACCTTTTGAATTAAATTCAAAGAAATTTGAATTTATTCTTTAAATCTTGGTGTTTCCTAATTTCTTGGATCAACACATTTTTGTGAGTCCAAGAAATTTAACCCCTTGCTCAAATTCATTCACTAACCCTCTCTTTATTTTTTTCTTCTATCCTTTTTTTCTTTTCTCTTCATGGTAAAGAGAAGAGGGAAGGAGAGAGGAGCCCAGTCAGGCCTCTGGCCACCCGGGCCTCCCAACCACCTCCGGCCCATTTGGCTGTTTAGGCCCAGCCGGCCAACCCTAGCGCTACCCTAGCCGATCACTACCATCTCCCTTGATCCCACTCCTCTCCCTCTCATCCTCCCTCTAATGCCGCCAGTGAGAGGCACAGCGCACGCGCTGCCCGATCCAGTTCTCTCCCTCTCCATCGATCATGCCCCTCTTGATCCCCTCCTCCTTCGACGCGCCATCAGGGAAGGAGAGCAGCGCCCGAGCCACCTCCCTCTCCTTCGTTCCCCTGCTCTCATCCGTTCTTCTGCTCCGCCTCTTTGCCATGGCGCCCCGTCGGCCGGCGAGTCCACCTTGCCACCGTGCCCGCCGCTGCAGTTCACAGCGCCTCCGTCTCTGGCGTTCACCAGTGTCCGGCCATGCCCACGCCTTGTGCCCCGCCATCGCCGTAGCGAGCTCGTCGCCCCACCTCCTGTGGTTGACCTGGGGTCGTTGCTGCTCTGTTGCCGGTGAGCTTGCCTCCGCCTCTACTCCTGCTACTGCTTCCCTTGCTCCGACGCCTTGCCTCGCCTCCTGCCTCCAGCATGCCCTACTGGAAGTGTGTGTGCCCGCGCCCAGCGCCAAGACCTTCCCTGCCTCGACATGTCTAGGACGAGGAGGACAAACCGCATCACCTCCAGCCCGTGCTTCGCCTTCCGTTCGCTGCCCCGCTGCCATTTTTTTCGTTGCCAAGGTCACCGAATCCAGGGATGCAAGGCCACCTTCGAAGATCCTTTTCGCCAAGTACCATGCCCGGTGAAGACCAAGATAGAGACCTTCTCGATCAGGAACGTTTTTGGGATCGTCAAGGCCACCTCAAGTACGACTACGTTTTGCCGCCTCGACCAAGACCAACAAGTACCACGATGACGCGTCATGTTCATCTACCGCCGTTTTTGGAACCGCTAAGAACAGCAAGTACCTCGGCTAGTACCATGATGCCCGATGCATAGAACAACGACCGTCGCCGAAGACTCGGGTAGCAAAACATAAGTACCTATGACCGAAGAACGAACATGTACCACTACGTCCGGAGACCTCGAACCCGTCAAGTCCGACAACGATTGTGTACAACTACCGACAACATGCATGTTGCCAAGTACCCCCTCCGGATCGTCATGTTTGACTATCGATAAACATGTACCACTACCGTCGCCGAGATCGCGAGAACCTCTACCGTTGACCCTAGAGCATGAGAGAACGACTACTTCCACTACGAAGGTCTCGAGAACGTCTACTTCCCCTTCTCCGCTTTGAACTTGATCCGTTCCGATAATGCACGCTCTGAAAGGTATAACCGCCGAGACGACCTTCCAAGAATGAATGCAAGTTGTATGAGATGCTCATGTTCTAACCGTGTTTGAATTGTCGATGCACGTTGCCCCTCTTTTGCGTTGTTACCGTCGTCTCGTGGGACACCCGGTATCCGGGAGTGCCCCACCATCTTTTGCACGCATCCGCATACTTCTCATTTGTATCGGTATCTCAATCGAGTTACCAGAACCGGAACGTTGCCGTGGCACCGTTACCGTTATCGTTGTCGTGGCACCCCTTTTCGTTTCCGCCACGATGACAAAACGCTTCATAATGCGCTTGTCAACTTTTAATAAAAATTGCATAAACTTGTTCATGTCATCCACATCATGACAACAACAACTAAAATGTTTAAATTGTTGTTGCAATATATTACTAATGCATATGGGGATTTACCGGATTCGTTATTTGTTATACCCGGCCCCATTTAAATTGTTTAGATGGTGTAGTTTTGTTATGCCTCACCTCTTGCCATGTTAACCAACATTTAATATTGTTGAGTACCTAACCGAGAGAGAACTGAATAATTGATGTGGTGTTCCGTCAATATGCAACTCGTTGCATATTGAGCTCCACTTAATTTGTAGGATTGTTTGTGCTCTTTGCCATGCCACGCCTCTTTAATCCGGACATGCATCATACTTGGTTGTGCATCATGCCATGTTTATGTGTTGGTTGTTTACTATGTTGTTTGCTTCTTTTCCGGTGTTGCTTCTTCGGGTTAGTTCCGATAACGTCGCGTTTGTGAGGACCCGTTAGTCTACGTCCGTTTGTCTTCTTCAGGGACTCATTCTTCTTCCTTGTGGGATTTCAGGCAAGATGACCATACCCTCGAAATCACTTTTATCTTTGCTTGCTAGTTGCTCGCTCTTTTGCTATGCCTATGATGTGATACCTACCACTTGCTTATCATGCCTCCTATATTGTTAAACCAAGCCTCTAACCCACTTTGTCCTAACAAACCATTGTTTGGCTATGTTACCGCTTTGCTCAGCCCTTCTTATAGCGTTGTTAGTTGCAGGTGAAGATTGGAGTTTGTTCCATGTTGGAACATGGATATTTTGTTGGGTTATCACAATATCTCTTATTTAATTAATGCATCTATATACTTGGTAAAGGGTGGAAGGCTCGGCCTTATGCCTGGTGTTCTGTTCCACTCTTGCCGCCCTAGTTTCTATCATATCGGTGTTATGTTCCCGGATTTTGCGTTCCTTAGGCGGTTGGGTTATAATGGGAACCCCTTGACCGTTCGCCTTGAATAAAACTCCTCCAGCAAGGCCCAACATTGGTTTTACCATTTGCCACCTAGCCTTTTCTTTCCCTTGGATCGGCCGGCTCAAGGGTCATCTTATTTTAACCCCCCGGGCCAGTGCTTCTCTAAGTGTTGGTCCAAACTGAGTGATGTCCGAGGCTACCAGGGGCAACTCTGGGCTGGCTTACCCGATGTCTGGGTCATCCGGTGTGCCTTGAGAACGAGATATGTGCAGCTCCTATCGGGATTTGTCGGCACATCTGGGTGGCTTTGCTGGTCTTGTTTTACCATTGTCGAAATGTCTTGTAACCTGGATGCCGAGTCTGATCGGAATGTCTTGGGAGAAGGTATATCCTTCGTTGACCGTGAGAGCTTGTGATGGGCTAAGTTGGGACACCCCTGCAGGGATTTGAACTTTCGAAAGCTGTGCCCGCGGTTATGGGCAGATGGGAATTTGTAAATGTCCGGTTGTAGAAAACCTGAAGTTGATCTTATTTAAAATGCACCAACCGTGTGTGTAACCGTGATGGTCTCTTCTCGGCGGAGTCCGGGAAGTGAACATGGTGTTGGAGTTATGCTTGACGTAGGTTGTTCTAGGATCACTTCTTGATCATAGATTTCTCGACCATGCTTTGCCTTCTCTTCTCTCTCTCTTTTGCGAATAGGTTAGCCACCAAATATGCTAGTCGCTTGCTGCAGCTCCACATCATACCTTTACCTTACCCATAAGCTTAAATAGTCTTGATCGCGAGGGTGTGAGATTGCTGAGTCCCTGTGACTCACAGTTTACTTCCAAAACCAGTTTGCAGATGCTGATGATATCGAGCAGGTGACGCAACCAAGCTCAAGGAGGAGCTCGATGAAGATCTTTTCCTTTGTGTTGTTTCGTTTCCAGTTGATCAGTAGTGGAGCCCAGTTGGTGTCGATCGGGGATCTGGGTAGCATTTGGGGTAGTCTTCTTTTATTTTGGCTCCGTAGTCGGGCCTTGATAGTATTTGGATGATGTAATGGTTTATTCATGTAATTGTGTGAAGTTACGATTGTAAGCCAACTATGTATCTTTTTCCCTTATGTATTACATGGGTTGTGTGAAGATTACCTCACTTGCGACATTGCTTTCAATGCGGTAATGCCTCTAAGTCGTGCTTCGACACGTGGGAGATATAGCCGCATTGAGGGCGTTACAAGTTCGTAATCAGAGCCTTCCCCGACCTTAGGAGCCCCCTGCTTGATCGAATCGCTGGCGTTATTGAGTCTAGAAAAATGTTTTGAGTCATTTAGGAATTATATATGTCAGAGAATTAGGACTTCTTTTTACTCCTCAGTCCCTTCGTCGCTCTGGTGAGGCATCCTGACGCAGAGTTTTGACTCTTCTCTTCTGAAATTTCACCAAATTTTTTTTAGGATCACGCGGGTATCTTGGAATTGTTCCGATGGTTTTGTGATGAGAACATTGTTCTTGGTGCCTCCTGACATTTACGGGTTGTGGCAGTGTCCCGGGGAGTTGAGCTCCGAGGTGTTGTCGTCACAATCTTATCGTTGCAGTTCTGCAATACCTGAGTTTAGTTTCGCCGACATAAAAAATCTCTTTTATGCAGTTGTTGGTGAGATAACCTCGATGGCACCCAGTACTGGGGCGGGAGTTCGGTAGTATTGCCATAACTCGTATAACGGATGCTTTTCGAAGGTTGAGGTAGACAATTTCCGAAGGTTTCTTGGTTATGTGTTGAAGGATGGATCCAGCTGGATGTAGGATTTGCTAGTTTTGGGTGAGATATTATGCTTCCCCTGTATCCCCAACACCTGATGACATAACCGGAAAGTTTCAGGAGTTTATAAGTGGGAATTCAAGTAGCTCTTAGGATATCTTTCCGACAGATGTATGATATGAAATTGGGGTTCGACGTCTAGTGGTCCGCCTATCCACGGTTGGTTTTACAGTGGTCTTGTTGTGTCTTAAAGAGTCCTTGGCTATGCCGACTCGAGGACGCTTCGTATGTCATGTGCACTGCCTTGTACATGATGGTGCTGTACGATCGAGCCCGTGTAGGCCCCACCACGAAAACTTCGGACGAAATCTCTATCATATGTTTGTTCCGGCTTATTCTGCAAGCCAATCCTTCTTTTTTTTTAAGTTGTGGTATTCGAGTTGCTTCGAAGTCAAATGTTGATTCCATACCTTTCCTAAACGGTGTTCTCATACTCCTATGTGAATACCAAACCTTCATGATAATCGTGACTGTCATGTCAATCCTTTTCAACCGGTGTGTTTCTGTTCAAGTGGATCCGATCATTTCAACATCAGCAAGATCAATTCTCAGTTCTTCTCAAAGGTGTTTGTTTCAGCCGTCTCCAAGTTGCCTTTGTTTTTTCCCCGCCCTCCCTCCCTTGTTTTTCTTCAAGGACTCAGATTTCTTAATCAAGTATCCATTTCTTTGATGTGAAGCCTCTCCATTCTTTTCCGTCAATGTTCTTACCCGGTGATTCTCATGAAGATCCTAACGGAGCCTCAAGTTCGTCATTCTTTGTTTCTGCTATCTTCTCCGGTGGATCTAATTCAAGCTTTCGATGTTGATCATATCCTTTTTCCTCGTTTCAAATACCTTCTTATGCCGGTGCACCTCTTAATCTTCCCCTCTTGCTATTCAATTGTTCCAGAGTGCTCAAGATATCTCGAAGATTCGTGTTTCCACTCTGCTTTTGTTCAATCTCTTTTCGAGGATGTTATCTCATTCAATCCATTTAAATTCAACCGGTGCTATCTCCTTTTCAAGTTATCATTCTACGGTGTTTCTTTTGAGTGGGCCCTAACCCACAGGTCTTTTCCCAGGATCTTACCTGACTCTTCTTATTTTTTCGTAGCTTCTCAAATTCTTTTCTAAAGTTTGACGTAAGAATGATTTATCATCAGTCAAATGTCTTTCTCCAAGATTTTTCAAATTCTTTTCATCACTGGCTCAACTTTTCCATCTTTCATTCCGGTGTGCCGCAATAATTCTTGGTGGTGTTTCTCATCGGTATTCTCAACATTTGAAGACCGAAGAAGATTTTTTCTCTCAATCTTGCTCCATTCTCTTCAAGATTCATGGCTCTAGCTTCGTGCCATCCTCTCGTAATTGTTTTGGTTGTGAGAATTTCTTTTCTCCCATCCAGAGCATTTCAAGAGTATTTCAGTTTGTTTTCTAGGAAGCCCATCATCTCAGAAGATTTACTCATTCTAGCTTTCATCTCTTGTTCTCCAAATCTTACCGGTGCTTCGTTCAAGTTTTCTCTAATCAATTTGGGATCTCTTCGTTCACTTGCATCTAAATTCTCTCAAGTATCTTCGCTCATTTTCCAATTCCTCCTGTTGATGTGTTTGTTTTCTTCGTTCATTTTCAATTCTTACGGTGGTTCTTCCAAGATTCTTCTTCCTTTATTTATCATATCAATTTATTCGTGTTTCAATTCTACCGGTGGTTCGTTCAAGAGATCTCTTTCTTTCGTTACCGTATCAAGTCATTTGTTGTTTTCCAAATTCTACTGGTGATTCGTTGAAGACCTTCTCAAGTTTGTGCTGTATCTATCTTAGTCCTTTCTACGAGAATAAGTAATATGCCGAATCCATTGCTTGTCATCAATTAAATTGATGAAGAATAAGCATAATGTAGTTCTTATTCTTGTTTCATCGAGTAAAAATTCAATTTCTGCTTTCCGGAGTGGTTCATCATATCACATTCTCGGTTCGAAATGCTATATCTTTTCTTTTTCCCGGGGTTCCAAGCTCTCATAATCATGAAGCTCCATTTAATCATTGCAAGGCTTCACCTTGTGTTTTACAACTTCTCTTTCTTTTCGTTTGATCATCCTTTTGTTACCGGACTTCTTCATGGATGTTCTACATGGTGTTTCATCAAGGATTTAATTCCTTCTAGAAGCTCTCATCGAGATTTTTTTCGGAGGAGCTCAATCATTCTTCATCTTGCAATCCGGAGTGCAATCCTTTCTACTGAATCATTGGAGGTGGTATTATGTCATTCTTGATAATTTGAGTTCATGTTTCATGATTCACATGTTGTTAAGAATGAGAAATTTTAAATCCCTCAGCCTCTTCGTTGGAGTTATCTTGGGTTATATTTCACCTAAAGCTTTCCCTAAGGATTTTGCTGTTTATGGTGGTTATAAATGATCCAAGTTCTTCTATTATCCTTCTGGTGAATAAGTTTCTCGTCTCCTTATTCTTATCAATACAATCTTTTTCCGTGAGTGGCAGGTTGTCACCTCATTATCTAAGATGTATTCCATAAGACCATATCAAGCTTATTCTTTTCGTTATTGGTTTTCCAACAACTCCGTTCTAGTATTTGTTGTAAGTGTGCTCTCTCAAGATCGTGTTCCCCTTCGTTCATTCCATTCCATTCTTACTTTTTTTCCGGAGGCATTGTGATGTTGCTTTTTTTCAATCCATCTTCTTGTTCTTGTCAAGATCATGTTCTTTCCTTTGCTTATCCATTTAACCAGAGTGTTGTGTACTCTTCTCAAGTTCTTTTTGCCTGATCAAGCCTTGCATCTCTTTTCAACCTGAGTGCTGTCCAAATTTGTTCTTCCTTGTTTCTCTTTTCTAATGGAGTGTTTTCAACTTCGTCCATCTTCGTTGTTTTCTTCTTTAAATTTTTTCAACCTCGCAAGGTTCTTTGGTTTCACTCATTTGTCAAAGAAGCAATTAGTTTTACCTCTTCTCTTCCTTTTCCGTGTCCCTCCGGTGCCATCCTAGATCTCGGAACGAGATCCTCTTGTAGTGGTGGAGTGTTGTGACGCCCAAGACCGGAGCTTCAGATGCCTTCCAGGGTTTCCGGGTTTCGTCGTGTGATTTGTTTGGTTCGTTGCATCATGTGCATTGCATCATGTCATCATCTCATAAATCTTTTGCAACTCAACTAAATAAATTGCACGGATCTTCGGTCCATTTAAATCGAGGGAAGAGTGACTTCTCTTTATAACATTACCCTCCTGACATTTAGGGAGCTATTACAAATTTTCCATTAATTTGGAATTATCCGCAACCCACTTGCATGTTAAATCCTTGACCTTTTCCTTTTTTCCGATTTTCGACTCTCAAACTTTGTAGATAATTTTTTTACCTTCCGGAGCTCTATCAAAATTCTCAACATTTTTGGGCACTCTTAAAACCTATCCTAGTTCAAACCTTTTGAATTAAATTCAAAGAAATTTGTGTTTATTCTTTCAATCTTGGTCTTTCCTAATGTCTTGGATCAACACATTTTTGTGAGTCCAAGAAATTTAACCCCTTGCTCAAATTCGTTCACTAACCCTCTCTTTATTTTTTTCTTCTATCCATTTTTTCTTTTCTCTTCGTGGTAAAGAGAAGAGGGAAGGAGAGAGGAGCCCAGTCAGGCCTCTGGCCACCCGGGCCTCCCAACCACCTCCGGCCCATTTGGCTGTTTAGGCCCAGCCGGCCAACCCTAGCGCTACCCTAGCCGATCGCTACCATCTCCCTCGATCCCACTCCTCTCCCTCTCAAACTCCCTCCAGCGCCGCCAGTGAGAGGCAGAGCGCACGCACTGCCCAATTCAGTTCTCTCCCTCTCCATCGATCGTGCCCCTCTCGATCCCCTCCTCCTTCGACGCGCCATCAGGGAAGGAGAGTGTCGGTGGGAACGACACCTATGGCATCACAAGAATCCCTACTGTGGTTAGCGGGGCGCGTGGTCGTGAGAAGAGCGGATCAAACAGATAGCACACGGTTCGTTTATCCAAGTTCGGGCCGCGAGGATGCGTAAAACCCTACTCCTGCTTTGGTGGATTGTATATCTATGTTCTTGAGCTAGCTATGGGGTGTGAGGAGCTCCAAAAAGCCGAATCCTTCCTCTGGTCGCCTCGGGCCTCCTTTTATAGAAAAAAGGGGTTGCCACGGTGGCACACAGGAGGTGGAAAGGGTACAGTGTTGTGAGGTTATCCCTCGCATCACATGACAAGGCGCATTTAATGCGTCTTGCTTAGGTGTCCTTGCTTTATTGGGGACGGGGGAGAAACCTGTCGCGTCCGTCGCCGCTCTTTCTTGTGTCGACACGCGCCCTGGCCAGCTAAGCCTGCGATGCCATGTAGGTAGGCAGGCAGCTGAGGTGGCGCAGTGGTGGGTCTTGACGAAGATCTGGATGCCGCCACGCAGGTGCCTGCCCAGCTGGTTGGGTCGTCAGCTGCATGCATGCGGTGGTGGAGGTTAGTCGGCGTGGGCCTAATCGTGGACCTGCGGGTGTCCTCGGTAAGGGCCTTGCCGGGGCCCCTACAAGGGTCTTGCCGAGGCGCCTGCTGTCATCCCCGGCAAGGCGCTTGCCAGGGGCCTTGTGGTCTTCCTCGGCTGGGATCCCGCCAAGGGTTGTCGTCTCCTTAGTGCGTATTTGATCTTGAATGTCTTCACAAAGATCTGCATGCTGCCATAGGGATGTCTCCTGAATCCTTGCCCTTTGGGGGCAGTGGACTCAAGGGTGATTTGCTCCGTAGGCGCGGCACGAGTCGCCGCGGCAAGGGTCTTGCCGGGGCTGCTAGAACTGTCTCCCGGCAAGGATCTTGCCAGGGGAGTCCACTTCGTCCCCTTTGCTCTTCGTGGTCTTGGCCTTGGCGTCGTTCTAGTTCTCTTAAGCTTCGGTCTTACCCTGGCTCACCTCCCTTGCCTTGCTTGGTGTGGTGGCATCCGCAGCTCAGACTGCTCGTGCACAGTTATAGGGGTACAAAAAAGTGTACCCCTCTTTTTGTACACCAAAAGGAGCCCCCGAGCCTGGGCCACACATAAGCGCAACGCGTTGTTGGGCTAGGCCCAAAAACGGTGAGCGGGCAGGCGGGGCGGTTTTTACCGCGATAAGATTCTTCGTCCGCTGCGCTTCCCATGATTCCCGCGCGTGACGCGATGTGGGGAGGCGCGTGTGACGTGGGTGGCAAGCGTGGGGTTGGTTCCCGCAGGCATGCGTCACATCGTAGTAAAGGGGCGGTTCGCGCCTTCCCCATAAACGGAGGGGGGCATGGAGGCGCGGCCCATTTACTGAATGGGGCTGAGGCGTGGTCTTCAAGGCATCCACTCCCCACGATCACGGGGTGGGGAGTGGTCGTCTCACCCGTCCCCTCAGTTCTGCACGTCCGCCACATGTCTCCCATGTGCCTGGGGTGGCAAACGGTGGCGGCGGGAAACCGGGCCGTCGCTGGTTGGGGCGGCGGGTCGGTCCTGGCTCCCTGCGCCTTCCATATCTTGATTGGCCGAGCTGGGCGGCCGAGCCCCAACCCCGATCCTTTATAAAGAGCGGGAGGGGGGGATGGCATCCCGCATTCTTTCATCTTCTTCTTCCTTCAGCTTCTGCTCCTCCCTTCCATCTCTCATGGAGAGAGGGAATCCCGGTCCTTCAACAGTGGCGGCGAGGGTCGCCGCTCGACAATGCGTCCCCCTTCTCTTGCGCCTGCGGTGGCAGAGCCAGCCGCGAGGTGAAGGGGGAGGGGGCGAGGCCGTGGGCGAGGCTGGGGCACTCGGGGAAGAGGAGGACGGGGCGGCGCGCCGGCCTCGCCTCCGCCAGCAGCTCCTCCTCCAATGGAGGGCCATGTTGGGGATGACCCTTGTGAGTTCTTCATCAGGCTGCGCTGGCCGCCGCGCCGTCGCCTTCGTCTCCCGACTCCATTTGCATGGGAGATGGAGCTGGATCCGCCGGAGTCGTTGCGGCTGCACATGAGGGGCTGCGGGATCAGTGGCACGCGGGTCCGCGTCGACTTCCCCGCCCCTCACGTGATGTATCTTCGTCAGGGATGGAAGACGTTTGCTCATATCCATTGCTTGACGGAGGGGTTCACTCTCCATTTTAAGTTGATGGAGGGTGGCCTTCTCTCCGTCAAGGTCTTCGGGCTCTTTGGGACCCGTGCAAGGTGCTCCGTGGAGAGCTCTTCTGATAGTGAAGACTCCTCCTCGGGCGGGAGTGACGAGGAGGACAGCGGCAGCAACGACGAGGGTAGTAGGCGGCAGGATGACGGGTCCGACTAGGTGTCGGGTGCCGCTCCGTGCGGCACCAACGACCCCATCATCCGTGTCATCGGCTCCCTGACTTCTCGGGGTCGTCTCCTTGGGCGGCTGGCGTTGGGAGGCTACAGAAGAGGAAGAGGGCGGGCGGCAAGGCCGTCAAGTCGGAGTACGCGGGCACCGATGCCTTCGACGCATGCTGATGTCCTGCCGTCTCGTCTTCGAGCTCTGCTTCCGGCGCCGCCATCGCCGTCCAGCCTTTGGATGGCCACCAAGAAGTTCTCTTGGTGTCTTCTGCCACCCATAGCTCGCCTAGGCGCTCCTTTTGTCCCTTTCGCCTCCTTCACCTGCCTCCTGAGGAGAGAGACAAGAAAGGGATTACGGGCACCTTATCTCTTTTTAGTTTGTAAGCCTTCGGGCCTTTGTTGAATTTAAAACTTGTAATCCCATCATTCATGTTTTTCATTCCCTATGGACTGTACCTAAGTGGAATGTTTTTTAATGAAAAAGGGATGCTTGCGGGGTCATTTGTTTGCGGGTGGAACCCACGACAAGGAGTAAATCCTTGATATCTTCCAGATAAACATTTCTTTGCCCGGCAATAGGCCTTGCCGTCTCCCCACTTCGCTCGACCTTCCTCACGCCTTTGGCGGAGGCAGGGATGAGGCGGGGTCAGGCTCCTTGTTTCATCCTTTCGCTACCGCGACTACGACCAAACTTGGCCCCAGGAACGAGCCCTAGGGCCTAGAGTTAGGGGAGCACGGTAGCTTAGGGGGAAATGAGGTTTCACATACCTCAGTCCATAATGGAATGCATGATAAGGGATGAAGAACTTATTTGAAGCTGCAGTCCCCAGCAACCCTGGTTCGCCGTGGGTGAATCTTTGCTCTTGCAGCCCCCGGCAATACTGGCTTGTCGGGGGCTAGATGCTGGTCTATTCCTCTTTTTTTTCACCCCAAGTGGTTCGGCATGGATATATGTGTGTCCTGTAAACCAAAGAAGACAAAAGAAAGACAAAGAGACGCACACTCGACCTCTAAGCTAGGGGTTAGTCGCCGCTAAGCACTATCAACCCTAACCAAGGACGAGACTCGACCTAGCATGCATGCTATAACTTAGGGCGCCGGCGCTTCATTTATTTATGCTTAGGGTCTGCGCCTGGCTTTGTACAAAGGGTTACATGCGTCATCGGCAAGGCTCGTACAAAAGGTCGCTTGCCGGGGGGCCCGGCAAGCTACGCCTCACGGGTAAAACTTGCGAAGATGCTCAATGTTCCAGGAGTTACTCACCGGAACGGCATCTTCGGTCTCCAGGCGGACTGCGCCGGGCTTGGTGACTCATATTACCCGATAAGGGGCTTCCCACTTTGGCGTCAACTTGTTGGAATTGTTGGCAGATTGAATGCGCCGAAGAACAAGGTCGCCTTCCTCAAAACTTCGGGCATGAACCTTGCGGCTATGGTAGCGGCGCAAGGCTTGCTGGTAGTGCGCTGCTCTCACAGCCGCCGAAGACGATCTTCCTCAAGGAGCATTGCGTCATCTTGACGCAATTGCTCTTGCTCAAGCTCGTCATAAGCGAGTACTCGAGGTGACCCGTATATGAGTTCCGTGGGGAGAACTGATTCTGCCCCGTATACCAGGGCAAAGGGTATCTGGCTGGTGGCTCGACTTGGTGTCGTTCTGATTAACCAAAGAACCACCGGCAATTCATCAATCCAGCGCCTTCCACTCTTGTGCAGTCTGTCAAAGGTCTTTGTCCTCAGGCCTCACAGTACTTCAGCATTTGCCCTCTCAGTTTGACCATTGCTTCGTGGGTGAGCAACGGAAGCGAAACAAACCTTGCCGTTGAGGTCTTGAATATATTGCATGAAGGTGTGGCTTGTGAACTGCGTGCCGTTGTCGGTGATAACCCTATTGGGTACACCAAAACGGCACACCAGTCCTTTGAAGAACTTGACAGCTGACTGTGCTGTGACCTTCCTCACTGCTTCCACTTCTGGCCACTTTGTGAACTTGTCGATTGCAACATACAAGTACTCAAAGCCCCCGATAGCGCGGGGGAAAGGGCCTAATATGTCGAGCCCCAGACCGAGAAAGGCCAGGAGAGAGGAATGGTTTGAAGGGCTTGAGCTGGCTGATGAAGCCTCTTTGAATGGAACTGACACGCTTCACACCTTGTGACTAGTGTCCTCGCATCCTGGAGGGCGGTGGGCCAGAAGAAGCCTTGCCGAAACGCTTTGCCGGCAAGGGCCCTTGACCCGATGTGGGATCCACATATGCCATCATGTATCTCCGCCAACAGCCCCAGTCCTTCCTCTCGAGGGATACACTTCAATTTCACGTCGTTCGGCCTCTTTCTGTACAGGACGTCATCGACGAACTGGAACATAGTAGAGCGACGGGCTACTTTTTCTACTTCTTCCTGCTCCTCAAGAAGTTCCCCTGTTTGGAGGAATCAGACGGTATGTTGTGCCCACGCTGGAGCCTGGGGCTCGATGGCGAGGACTAAAGGCATTTCCTCCGCTATCGGAGCGGATGTCTCCATGGCAAGAGCTTGATGCTCTGTCAGAGCTAGCCATCCCGCGGCGGGCTTAGTGTCTCCGGCAACATCCTTGCTGGCGGCTTCGGGGAGCTCAGCGGGAAAGTACTTGTAGGGCCCTGATTTTCTCCTCTTGTTCTGCTCTGTTGATGGATCAACGGATGGCTAAGTTAGCAGAAGCACAAAGGTACCTGGTTCCACAGGTAGCTTGAGGGCAGCGCGTTTTGACAGGTAATTGGTGATATCGTTCTCCGCTCAGGGAACGTATTCTTCCTGTATACCGTCAAAACGCTCTTCCAGCTTTCTCACTTCATCGACGTAGGCCTTCATCAACGGGCTCTGGTAATCCTTGTTGACTTGCTTGACGACAAGTTGCGAGTCGCCTCTGACGAGTTTCTTGATTCTGAGGTCCGCCGCGATCCTAAGACCGGCAAGCAGCCCTTCGTACTCAGCCGTATTGTTTGTTGACACCTCCTTGGGGAAGTGCATCTGGATCACGTACTTGAGGTGCTCTCCGGTGGGCGCGACAAGTAGTACGCCAGCCCCGACGCCCTGTAAGGAGAAAGCTCCATCAAAGTACATGATCTAGTCGCAACTTGCCTCCTTGCCAGGGAGAGCAGTCTCTTGGGTTTCTTTGTCAGGCGTCGCGGTCCATTCTGCAACGAACTTCGCCAGGACTCGGCTTTGAATCGTCGAGGTACTCTCAAACTTGAGGCCAAAGCTGGACAGTTCCAGTGCCCACTCTACGATCCTTCCCGTTGCATCTGGATTGTGCAATATCCGTCGCAGAGGGAGGCGAGTGACGACAGTGATCTCGTGCGCCTGGAAATAGTGACGCAGCTTCATAGAGGCCATAAGAAGGCCGAAGAGCAGTTTCTGCACACCGGAGTACCACGACCTAGCCCCCTGCAGGAGGGAACTAACAAAGTAGACCGGGTGCTGCATCATTTTCTTCTTCAGCGGCACTTCAATTGGCTGCGTCATCTCGGCATCGGTGGCATCGGGCTCCGTTGCTGCTATTACCTCATCATCACTTTCTCTCTGCGCCACTAGTGCGGCGCTGACCACCTGGTTTGTTGCCGCCAGGTACAGCAGCAACGGTTCCTATGGCCTAGGCGCAACTAGTATTGGCGCGGAGGAGAGGTACCTCTTCAAATCTTGCAATGCTGCTTCGGCTTCTGGCGTCCACTCCATCGGGCCCGCCTTGTTCAAAATTTTCAAAAAGGGAAGGGCGTGCTCGGCGGACTTGGAAATGAACCTGCTCATGGCGGCAATGCAACCAACAAGACGACACACATCCTTGACTCGCGTGGGCGCATCAATCTGCTCTATAGCTTTGATCTTGTCCGGATTGGCCTCTATCCCACGCTGTGACACAAAGAACCCGAGAAGCTTGCCAGACGGGACGCCAAAGACGCACTTCTCAGGGTTCAGCTTGAGATTGATCTTCCGTAGGTTTGCAAATGTTTCTTGTAAATTTGATATGAGGGTTGCCCTGTTCTTGGTTTTGACCACTATATCATCCATATAAGCTTCCATATTTATATGGAGCTGGGGTTCAAAACCAATCTGGACCGCCCTTTCAAACGTTGAACCAACACTCTTCAACCCGAAAGGCATTCATATAAAGCAATACGTACCACATGGGTTGATGAATGCTGTTTTCTCTTCATCTTCCCTTGTCATGAAGATCTGGTGGTAGCCGGAATAGGCATCGAGGAATGACAACAGATCACACCCAGCTGTGGAGTAAACAATCTGGTCGATGCGCGGCAACGGGAAGGGGTCCTTGGGAAAAGCCTTGTTAATATCTGTGTAATCAATACACAGCCTCCACTTCCCATTTGCCTTGCACACTACCACCGGATTGGCCAACCACGTTGGATGGAGCACTCCTCTTACCAAACCCGCTGCTTCCAGTTTTCCGGATCTCCTCTGTGATGAACTCTTGTTGTTCCAAAGCTTGCTTTCTGACCTTCTGCTTGACGGGCCGCGCATGAGGACAGATAACAAGGTGGTGCTCAATCACCTCCCTGGGAACGCCGGGGATGTCAGATGCTTGCCATGCAAACACATCGACATTCGCCCGCAGGAAGGTGACGAGCGCGTCTTCCTATTTGTCATCAAGGGTGGAGCTTATGGTAAAAGCTCCTCCCGTGCCGTTCTCCTTGACAGAAACCTTCTTGGTTCCCGGCGGTGTGGCCATGGACTTCTTGTTTCTGTCGGCGGAGCTCTCTAGCACGTCCTCGATGGGAGCGCTACACTCCGAAGAGGTGCGCTTGCCGCAGTGGGTGCCTGAGGTCTCACTGGTCTTCTTCTTTTGCCTTCCAGGGGCTCTAGCGGCAGGAGCAAGCGCCTTAGAAGTGGCGGCTGCTGCAAGTGCTTGTTGGTAGAGTTGGTCAGCGCAAATTAGCGCATCCTTCTTGTCTGATGCGACGATGATGATAGTCACAGGCCCCGGCATCTTCAGGGTGTTGTAGGCGTAATGTGACACCGCCATGAACTTGGCCAGCGCTGGGCGTCCAAGGATCCCGTTGTAAGGCAAGGGGATCTTGGCAATGTCGAACACAATCCTTTTTGTCTTGTAGTTCAGATCACTCCCAAAAGTCACGGGCAATGTGACCTTTCCCTTTGGTTGACTTCTTCCCGGGTTGACCCCCTGAAATGTGCCCGTCTCTTCGAGGTCTTCATCAGGAATCTGCAATTTCTCGATCACGGCAGGCGAGATTAAGTTCAGACCGGCCCCGCCATCGACTAGCATCTTTGTCACCTTGAGGTTGTGTATTGTTGGTGAAACCAACAATTGCAAGCACCCGACTGCAGTAGTGCGATCAGGGTGATCCTCAGTGTCAAAAATGATAGGTGTGCTGGACCACTTCAGCGGCCTTTGGGCATCAAACGACGGTTCCGCCGCTGTAATCTCAAGCGCCCACTGTTTAAGCTGGCGGTGAGAGGTATGCAGCGAGGCGCCGCCATCGACGCACATGGCCTCTGTAGCTTTCTCAAATTCTTGGTCACCAGACACATCGTCCTCTTCATGATCATCGTCTTCTGGCTTTTTGTCATGGCCCCGGGCGGGTCTCTCCCGCTGTTTATCTTTGCCGCGACGGCCCGCCTGGCCGTCACGCTTCTTGTCGGAACCCTCAGCACCGTCCTGGCCTTTCTCCTTGTCCTGCCTCTCATATTCAACCCTCTACTTCTCAGCAAGGAGCTCAACCTGTCGGCAGTTCTGGAGATCATGGCCTTTGGTGCGATGGATCTTGCAGTATTGCTTGTCGGAGTTTCCTAGCTTCTCGGCAGCCGCCAAGGCCCGGCAGGCGACACATCTGGCAATTTCCTTGCCGGGGTCATCTGCCTTGGTTTTCTTGGCAGAGCCGGCGTTGTCAGATCCCTCAACGGCAAGCACAACTTTACCTTTGCGCTTCCTGTTGTGGCGTCGGCCTTTCTTGGCCGGGGCGGCAGTGTCCTCATATGAGGAGTCGGTTTCCATGCCGGCATCTTCGCTGGGGTACTTCCTTCCCTCTTTAGCTCGGGCACATCTGTCAGCAAGAACATAGAGTTTTGCCACATCTTTCACCTTGTTCATTGCCAGTTCTTCGCGCATCTTACGGTTACGCACGTTCTGATGGAACGAGCTGATGATGGCGACAGGGTGAACATCAGGGATATTGTACTGTACCCGGCTGAACCTCTGTATATACTTGCGCAGACTCTCGCCTCCCTTCTGAGGAATGACATGCAGGTCGCTTGCTTGGCCATGGGCTTGGTGACCGCCAGTAAAGGCGCCCACAAACTCATGGCACAAATCCGACCAGGAGGAAATAGAGTCTACCGGCAAGTGCATCAACCACGACATGGCGTTGGGTTTATGAGCCAATGGAAAGTAATTCGCAAGCACCTTATCGTCGCGGGCTCCGGTGGCTTGCATCGCGATGGTGTAGATTCTGAGGAACTCAGACGGGTGAGTCTTGCCGTTGTACTTTTCGCCAACGTCAGGTTTGAAGGTGCGGTGAGTGGGCAACTGGAACTGCCGCAGCTCACGGGTAAAAGCCGGACAGCCTACCGTGTAAGGTAGGCCTCCAGGGCTCTCCGGGGCCGGGTGGTTCACAGCAGGCCCTGCTCGCCTATCTGATTGGTGGCACGCTCCGCACCGGCGCTCGATAGTGGTTCGAGCGTCTTCATGGGCTCGTTCTCGAAGAACTTGGTGCTGGTCACAGTGGGTCCGCGGGTCAGACGATGCTATGGAGATGTCGTCACCCGCGATGCCGCGACGAGCCGGCGTCCGTGGTACCGGATGGGGAAGAGGTGAATGCACCATGGTCGCGGAGCCGCCGGCTTTTCCTCCACTGGTCCGCGGGACTCCATCGGAGCGTCGACCCGGGGGCCCCACCGGACTTGGTTCGTCTTTGTTGGCCACCACAACAAGGCTTCGGATAGTGGCTCTCCATTCGTCGAGTTTCCCCGTAGTGGGAGGAAAGTCGAGGAGCAACTGCGCGCGCGCCAGGGCCTCTGCTGGCGTTGGTGGCGGCAAAACCTGCATGGATCGCGACGCGCTTTGACTTCTAACCATGTTAGAAGGAGCTCTATCACGACCCCACGATCGCATGCCGTTTTCTCCAGCGCATCAGCGAGTGGGCAGCTCTTCTACGTCCCGGGAGTGGCGCTCGGGGCTCTTCTCGCGGCGATGCCCGGGATCTTCGGCGTGATTACGCCGTTCGTCGCGCGCCGGCGTGGGAGTCTTGGAGGCCCTTGCGTCGCCTTCGGGCGGGGCGGCAATGACCTTGGAAGGCCCCGCTCCACCCGCGAAGGGCTTGGCTCCGTCTTTGGATTTGGCGACCTGTGGCCCGTTACCAGGCGCACAAACATCGCCGCCTCCCAAACTCCGGCTGCTGGGATGGTGCTGGTGTTCGCGAGCAGCGCCCCGGGTCCTTTCTGCGACCGGTCCGCTGCTCGCCCGCGTCGGGACAGGCTGCCCGGCTTCCAACTGGCCAACCGCCACCGTCGTCTTCTACTTGGGCGCCATGATGATCAACAAGCGCCGAACTAACTACTAAAGCCGATTCTCACAACTGCGCCCCCTACCTGGCGCGCCAAAGATGTCGGTCGGAACGACACCTATGGGATCACAAGAATCCCTACTGTGGTTAGCGAGGCGCGGGGTCGTGAGAAGAGCGGATCAAACAGATAGCACACGGTTCGTTTATCCAGGTGCGGGCCGCGAGGATGCGTAAAACACTACTCCTGCTTTGGTGGATTGTATATCTGTGTTCTTGAGCTAGCTATGGGGCGTGAGGAGCTCCAAAAAGTCGAATCCTTCCTCTGGTCGTCTCGGGCCTCCTTTTATAGAAAAAAGGGGTTGCCACAGTGGCACACAGGAGGTGGAAAGGTTACAGTGTTGCGAGGTTATCCCTCGCATCACATGACAAGGCGCATTTAATGCGTCTT
>NC_041386.1:389047754-389072917 GCF_002162155.2 Triticum dicoccoides | reverse complement strand
TGCCGCTCTTTCCTGTGTCGACACACGCCCTGGCCAGCGACGCCTGCGATGCCATGTAGGTAGGCAGGCAGCTGAGGTGGCGCAGTGGTGGGTCTTCACGAAGATCTGCATGCCGCCACGCAGGTGCCTGCCCAGGTGGTTGGGTCGGCAGCTGCATGCATGCGGTGGTGGAGGCTTAGTCACCGTGGGCCTGATGGTGGCCCTACGGGTGTCCTCGGTAAGGGCCTTGCCAGGGGCCTTGTGGTCTTCCTCGGCTGGGATCCCGCCAAGGGTTGTCGTCTCCTTAGTGCGTATCTGATCTTGAATGTCTTCACAAAGATCTGCATGCCGCCATGGGGATGTCTCCTGAATCCTTGCCCTTTGGGGGCAGTGGACTCAAGGGTGATTTGCTCCGTAGGCGCGAGACGAGTCGTCGTGGCAAGGGTCTTGTCGGGGCTGCTAGAACTTTCTCCCGGCAAGGTTCTTGCCAGGGGAGTCCGCTTCGTCCCCTTTGCTCTTCGTGGTCTTGGCCTTGGCGTCGTTCTAGTTCTCTTGAGCTTCGGTCTTACCCTGGCTCACCTCCCTTACCTTGCTTGGTGTGGTGGTATCCATGGCTCAGACTGCCCGCGCACAGTTATAGGGGTACAAAAAAGTGTACCCCTCTTTTTGTACAAAAATAGAGAGCAGCGCCCGAGCCACCTCCCTCTCCTTCGTTCCCCTGCTCTCATCCGTTCCGCTGCTCCGCCTCCTTGCCATGGCGCCCCGTCGGCTGGCGAGTCCACCATGCCGCTGCGCCCGCCGCTGCAGTTCACAGCGCCTCCGTGTCCGGCGTTCACCAGCGCCCGACCATGCCCATGCCTTGTGCCTCGCCATCGCCGGAGCGAGCTCGTCGCCCCACCTCCGGCGGTTGTCCTCGGGTCGCTGCTGCTCTGTTGCCGGTGAGCTTGCCTCCGCCTCTACTCCTGCTGCTGCTTCCCTTGCTCCGACGCCTTGCCTTGCCTCCTGCCTCCAGCATGCCCCGCTGGAAGTGTGTGTGCCCGCGCCCAGCGCCAAGGCCTCCCCTGCCTCGACATGTCTAGGACGAGGAGGATGAACCGCATCACCTCCTGCCCGTGCTTCGCCTTCCGTTCGCTGCCCCGCTACCATTTTTTGTCGTTGCCAAGGTCACCAAATCTAGGGCGCAAGGCCGCCTTCGGAGATCCTTTTTGCCAAGTACCACGCCCGGTGAAGACCAAGACAGAGACCTGCTCGAGCAGGAACGTTTTTGGGATCGTCAAGGCCACCCCAAGTACGACTACATTTTGCCGCCTCGACCGAGACCAACAAGTACCATGACGACGCGTCATGTCCATCTACCGCCGTTGTAACACCCTCGATGCGACTATAGCTCCCACGTGTCGAGGCACAACTTAGAGACATAATCGCATTGAAGGCATATGTCGCAAGTGAGGTAATCTTCACACAACCCATGTAATACATAAGGGAAAGAGATACATAGTTGGCTTACAATCGCCACTTCACACAATTACATAAATAAAGCATTACATCATCCAAATACAATCAAGGCCCGACTACGGAGCCAAAATAAAAGAAGAACCCCAAATGCGACAAAGGTCCCCGATCAACCCCAACTGGGCTCCACTACTGAACAACTAGAACGAAACAACACAAAGGACAAGATCTTCATCGAGCTCCTCCTGAGCTTGGTTTCTTCATCTGCACGGACTCATCGGCACCTGCAAGCTGGTTTTGGAAGTATCTGTGAGCCACGGGGACTCAGCAATCTCGCACCCTCGTGATGAAGACTATTTAAGCTTATGGGTAAGGTAAAGGTATGAGGTGGAGCTGCAACAAGCGACTAGCATATATGGTGGCTAACATACGCAAATGAGAGCGAGAAGAGAAGGCAAAGCACGGTCGATAAAAGTATGATCAAGAAGTGATCCTGGACTACCTACGTCAAGCATAACTCCAACAACCGTGTTCACTTCCCGGACTCCGACGGAAAGTGACCATCACGGTTACGCACGCGGTTGATTCATTTTAATTAAGGTCAACTTCAGGTTTTCTACAACCGGACATTAACAAATTCCCATTTGCCCATAACCGCGGGCACGGCTTTCGAAAGTTCAAATCCCTGCAGGGGTGTCCCAACTTAGCCCATCACAAGCTCTCACGGTCAACGAAGGAATAGACCTCCACCCGAGACATTCCGATCAGACTCGGTATCCCGGTACAACAAGACATTTCGACAGGGTAAAACTAAACCAGCAACACCGCCCGAATGTGCCGACAAATCCCGATAGGAGCTGCACATATCTCTTTCTCAGGGCACACTCAAATTGTCCTAGGTACGTGCAAGCCAGCCCAGAGTTGCCCCTGGTGGCCACCGGCAGCTGACAGGTTGGACCAACACTCAGAGGAGCACTGGCCCGAGGGGGGGTAAAATAATGATGACCCTTGGGCGCGCGACCCCCAAGGGAAAAGAAAATGGCTAGGTGGCAAATGGTAAAACCAATGTTGGGCATTGCTGGAGAAGCTTTACTTAAGGTGAACTGTCAAGGGGTTCCCATTATAGCCCAACCGCGTAAGGGACGCAAAATCCGGGAACATAACACCGATATGACGGAAACTAGGGCGGCAAGAGTGGAACAAAACACCAGGCATAAGGCCGAGCCTTCCACCCTTTACCAAGTATATAGATGCATTAATTAAATAAGATATATTGTGATATCCCAACAAGTAAATAAATGTCCCAACAAGGAATCTCCAATCTTCACCTGCAACTAGTAACGCTATAAGTGGGGCTGAGCAAAGCGGTAACATAGCCAATCAACGGTTTGCTAGGACATGGGGGGTTAAGGGTTTGACATGGCAATTTGGGAGGCTGACAAGCAAATGGTAGGCATCGTAGCATGGGCATAGCAAAAGAGCGAGCAAACTAGCATAGTAAAGATAGTAGTGATTTCGAGGGTATGATCATCTTTCCTGAGATCCCGCAAGGAAGAAGAACGAGTCCATGAAGAAGACAAACGGACGTAGACGAACGGATCCTCACAAACTTGACGTTAACGGAACCAACCCGAAGAAGCAACACTGGAAAGAAGCAAACAACATAGTAAACAACCACGACATGAACATGGCAGGATGCACAATCAAGTATGATGCATGTCCGGTTTAAGTATGCATGGCATGGCAAAGTGCACAAACAATCCTACAAATTAAGTGGAGCTCAATATGCATCGGGATGCATATTGACAAAACACCACATCAATTATTTAGTTCTCTCTCGTTTATGTACCCCAACAATATTAAATGTTGATTAACATGGCAAGAGGGTGAAGCAAATGTAAACTACCTATCTAGTCAAGGTTAAATGAGGCCGGAAGCAACGAACAACAATTCCGGAAACTCCTCATATGCATATATTAGGTTTGGTACTGTTCTGCCCTAAACATTATCTCAGAGTTGTTAAACATGCAAGATGAGTGCACCATGTTAAACTAGGCATTTTTCTACCCCAATTACATAGAAAGATTATTAAAATCGGAGTTACGGTTATTTAGTTATGAATTAAATCATTTTAACATGGCATAGGAGCAAATTAATGCAAACAACATTTTTTTAACATTTCAAACATAGATGAAAGTTGGATATTATTAATCTACACAAAATTCTGAGCAAGTTTCATATGTAAAACATTTTAATCCGATGCACGGTTAGTGAGTTATTAAATGCATGAACTAGGGGGACTATTCTACAAAACTGGCGATCTCTGGATAAATAGGAAAAACGTTCAGGCAGAAAAAAATATAGAGCTGGGCCGAAACTGGCCGGCCCAACGAGAGAGAGAAAAAAAAGGAGGGGGCGGTGGCCTCACCCAAGTGGGCTCGGCCCAGGAAGGGAGGGAGAGGCAGGCCGAGGGAGGCCGGCTGGAGCTGGGCCGAAGGCGGGGCGCTGGCCCGCGCGGGGGTGAGGTCAACGCGCAAGGGGAGCAAGTGGCTCCTCTGCTCGCTCCCGAGCGGTCATGGCGGCGGCGCACGACAGGGCCGGCGAGGGTGGAGGTCAGGGACGACGAAACGGGCAGATCAGGCCGGGAACTGGTGGATCCGGCCCTCGGCGGCGGAGGACGGTGTACTAGGCGACCCGAGGCTACATGGCAGGGTTGCCCTGTGAAGAAGAGAGAGAGAGGACATGAGAGAGAGCACGGGGAGGATGGGAAGAAGGCCAGACGGCGAGGCTCTCGCCTGAGAGATCAGCGGTGGCGACACAGCGAGCCCCGGCGACGAGCTGCATCATCGAGGGGCTCCTCCCCTCGAGCTGCATCATCCGGGCCTGCGTGGGTCTCAGATGGGCTCGACGGGCTGCGGCGAAGTGGGGCGGCGTGCAGGCTGAGGTGGCGGGCGCCGATTGGGTGAGGGCGGCGATGTGATGATGTGGCGGCCTGCTATTCGCCGGAGCGACGTGGCGGGAGGCGGCGGATCCGGCGGCGTAGTGGACATGTCCGACGGCGCTGAGGGAGGAGTTTTAGGGTTTCAGGGAAAAGATCCGAAAACGAAAATGAAGGGGTCTATTTATAGAGGTAGAGGGAGCTAGGAAGCTCCAAATGAGGTGCGGTTTTTGGCCACGCGATCGTGATCGAACGACCGAGATGATGGAGCAGAGTTAGGTGGGTTTTGGGCCAAAATGGAATGGTGTTGGGCTGCAACACACACGAGGCCTTCTCGGTCCCTCGGTTAACCGTTGGAGTAACAAACGAAGTCCAAATGATACGAAACTTGATAGGCGGTCTACCGGTAGTAAACCAAGGCCGCTTGACAAGTCTCGGTCCAATCCGGAAATGTTTAATCCCCACACAAGAAAGAAAGGTAGAAATGACCACCGGAGGAGAACGGAACGCCGGATTGCAAAACGGACAACGGGGAAAATGCTCGGGCCATGAGACGAACACGTATGCGAATGGAATGCACATGATGACATGATATGCAATGCATGACACGCAAGCAATGACAAGGCAACACCAGCGAATAACTGAACGACACCTGGCACATCGGTCTCGGGGCGTTACAGCCGTCTTCGGAACCGCTAAGAACGGCAAGTACCTCGGCTAGTACCATGATGCCCAACGGCAAGTACCTATGACCGAAGAACGAACATGTACCACTACGTCCGGAGACCTCGAACCCGTCAAGTCCGACAACGATTGTGTACAACTACCGACGACATGCATGTTGCCAGGTACCCTCTCCGGATCGTCATGTTCGACTATCGATAAACATGTACCACTACTGTCGCCGAGATCGCGAGAACCTCTACCGTCGACCCTAGAGCATGAGAGAACGACTACTTCCACTACGAAGGTCCCGAGAACGTCTACTTCCCCTTCTCCGCTTCGAACTTGATCCGTTCCGATAATGCACGCTCCGAAAGGTATAACCACCGAGACGACCTTCTGAGAATGAATGCAAGTTGTATGAGATGCTCATGTTCTAACCGTGTTCGAATTGTCGATGCATGTTGCCCCTCTTTTGCCTTGTTACCGTCGTCTCGAGGGACACCCGGTATCCGGGAGTGCCCCACCATCTTTTGCACGCATCCGCATACTTCTCCTTTGTATCAGTATCTCACTCGAGTTACCGGAACCGGAACGTTGCCGTGGCACTGTTACCGTTATCGTTGTCGTGGCACCCCTTTTCGTTTCTGCCACGATGACAAAATGCTTCATAATGCTCTTGTCAACTTTTAATAAAAATTGCATAAACTTGTTCATGTCATCCGCATCATGACAACAACAATTAAAATGTTTAAATTGTTGTTGCAATATATTACTATTGCATATGGGGATTTACCAGATTCGTTATTTGTTATACCCGGCCCCATTTAAATTGTTTAGATGGTGTAGTTTTCTTATGTCTCGCCTCTTGCCATGTTAACCAACATTTAATATTGTTGAGTACCTAACCGAGAGAGAACTAAATAATTGATGTGGTGTTCCGTCAATATGCAACTCGTTGCATATTGAGCTCCACTTAATTTGTAGGATTGTTTGTGCTCTTTGCCATGCCATGCCTCTTTAATCTGGACATGCATCATACTTGGTTGTGCATCATGCCATGTTTATGTGTTGGTTGTTTACTATGTTGTCTGCTTCTTTTTCGGTGTTGCTTCTTCAGGTTAGTTCCGATAAGGTCGCGTTTGTGAGGACCCGATTGTCTATGTCCGTTTGTCTTCTTCAAGGACTCATTCTTCTTCCTTGCGGGATTTCAGGCAAGATGACCATACCCTCGAAATCACTTCTATCTTTTCTTGCTAGTTGCTCGCTCTTTTGCTATGCCTATGCTGCGATACCTACCACTTGCTTATCATGCCTCCCATATTGTTAAACCAAGCCTCTAACCCACTTTGTCCTAGCAAACCATTGTTTGGCTATGTTACCGCTTTGCTCAGCCCCTCTTATAGCGTTGTTAGTTGCAGGTGAAGATTGGAGTTTGTTCCATGTTGGAACATGGATATTTTGTTGGGTTATCACAATATTTCTTATTTAATTAATGCATCTATATACTTGGTAAATGGTGGAAGGCTCGGCCTTATGCCTGGTGTTTTGTTCCACTCTTGCCGCTGTAGTTTCTGTCATATCGGTGTTATGTTCCTGGATTTTGCGTTCCTTACGCGGTTGGGTTATAATGGGAACCCCTTGATAGTTCGGCTTGAATAAAACTCCTACAGCAAGGCCCAACATTGGTTTTACCATTTGCCACCTAGCCTTTTCTTTCCCTTGGGTCGGCCGACTCAAGGGTCATCTTATTTTAACCCCCCGGGCCAGTGCTTCTCTAAGTGTTGGTCCAAACTGAGCGATGTCTGAGGCTACCAGGGGCAACTCTGGGCTGGCTTACCCGACGTCTGGCTCATCCGGCGGGCCCTGAGAACGAGATAAGTGCAGCACCTATCGGGATTTACCGGCACATCTCAGTGGCTTTGCTGGTCTTGTTTTACCATTGTCGAAATGTCTTGTAACCTGGATGCCGAGTCTGATGAGAATGTCTTGGGAGAAGGAATATCATTCGTTGACCGTGAGAGCTTGTGATGGGCTAAGTTGGGACACCCCTGTAGGGATTTGAACTTTTGAAAGCCGTGCCTGCGGTTATGGGCAGATTGGAATTTGTTAATGTCCGGTTGTAGAAAACCTGAAGTTGATCTTATTTAAAATGCGCAAACCGCGTGTGTAACCGTGATGGTCTCTTCTCGGCGGAGTCCGTGAACACGGTGTTGGAGTTATGCTTGACGTAGGTTGTTCTAGGATCACTTCTTGATCATAGATTTCTCGACCGTGCTTTGCCTTCTCTTCTCGCTCTCTTTTGCGAATAGGTTAGCCACCAAATATGCTAGTCACTTGCTGCAGCTCCACATCATACCTTTACCTTACCCATAAGCTTAAATAGTCTTGATCATGAGGGTGTGAGATTGCTAAGTCCCTGTAACTCACAGTTTACTTCCAAAACCAGTTTGCAAGTGCCGATGATACCGAGTAGGTGACGCAACCAAGCTCAAGGAGGAGCTCAATGAAGATCTTTTCCTTTGTGTTGTTTCGTTTCTAGTTGATCAGTAGTGGATCCCAGTTGGGGTCAATCGGGGATCTGGGTAGCATTTGGGGTAGTCTTATTTTATTTTGGCTCCGTAGTCGGGCCTTGATTGTATTTGGATGATGTAATGCTTTATTCATGTAATTGTGTGAACTGACGATTGTAAGCCAACTATGTATCTTTTTCCCTTATGTATTACATGGGTTGTGTGAAGATTACCTCACTTGTGACATTGCTTTCAATGCGGTTATACCTCTAAGTCGTGCTTCGACACATGGGAGATATAGCCACATCGAGGGCGTTACGTACATGGTGGGTTGTCTCATTGAAAACGTTCTTAGGAACTGAGTTCTGTGTGTGTGATCCATGAACAGCTACTACCACTCATTGGGATCCTTAATTGACCCTCTCGGCTTCTTAATCACGCTAGTACTCTGTCCAGGAGTTGCAACTAGTTTCTGGTGTTTGTAGGTTATGTGTTGGCAGCCGTGCGTAGCGCTGACCCTAGGGGTCGGCTATGATGCGGTAGATACACCGTGGCACGGTGTACCGGGCGCCCGTTTGGTGTCTTGAGAACCCTGTTCACATCGTTCGGGGCCCTATGTGGAAACCTCGGCCGGACTCCCTGCGGATGGAACCTGGATAGGCGATAAACCTAGACTAGGGACTTGAATGTTTAGGTAGGCCGTGGCCGACACCCTCGCCAGGATTCCGCTTGAAGGTTGCCGAGATACATGACGTGTATATGGTGATAAGTGGTGGGAGCGTGTGTGAAGAAGTACACCCCTGCAGGGTTATCATTATCTATTCGAATAGCCGAATTCCTCGGATATGGAAACTTGGACCCCTTGCATAGTTCATAGACAAGTGAAAGTGGATACTCTAAAACTCACAAGATAAGCGTGAGTGCTATGGATGGCCTTCTCGTAGGGAGACGGGAGAGGATCCATAGTGGTGTATTGATATGGTGAATATGTGGACTCGTGTGCGCCACCTCAAAAGAGTTGCTTGCAGTCGTAGTTGAGCTTAGCTACTGAGTCAAAGCTGGCTTGCTGTAGTTAAACCTCACCATCTCTTTGTTGATGCCGATGCATATGTAGCTAGTTTTGATGTAAGTCTTGCTGAGTACTTTTGTACTCACGTTTGCTTAATTTATGATTTGTAGAGAGACTTCAGTCTCGCTAGTAGTTCCGCGTGGACTTCGATGTTTAGCTTGATACCTCAGCTACGATCTTGTGTCCTCGGCAGGATCTGGTAGATAGTCAGGCTTCTTAGCCTTTTTCATTTGTAGATGTCTGTACTCAGACATGTTAAGCTTCCGCATGTGCTTTGATTTGTATGCTATGATTGTTGGGTCATGAGACCCATGTTTGTAATATCTCGCTCCTCGGAGCCTAATGGATAAATGCTTGAGTCGTAGAGTTATCTTGTGATGCCATGTTGTATTTACACATATCAAGCATATTGTGTGTATGATTGAAATGCTTGGTATGTGTGGGATCCGACAATCTAGTTGTTTATCCTTGGCAGCCTCTCTTATGGGGAAATGTAGTCTAGTTCTTCCATGAGCCATCGTAGTCCGCTACAGCCCGGTTCACCGGAGTCCTACTAGCCCAGCACTACTACTCCGAACACTTGATCGGCCGGCATGTGTTTCACTTCGTTCCTGTGTCTGTCCCTTCGGGGAAATATCACGCGGTGACATCCGGAGTCCTGCCTAGCCTGCTACAGCCCGGGTTCCCGGAGTCCTATTAGCCCAGTGCTACAGCCGGTATTCACACGGTGCTGACCGACATGCTCGATGTGATTCATGTATGCATGTTCCCATAGGTTAGTGCCGCTTTGGGTTCACGACTAGCCATGTCGGCCCGGGTTCTCTGTCATATGGATGCTAGTGACACTATCATATACGTGAGCCAAAAGGCGCAAACGGTCCCGGGCCACGCTAAGACGACACCCGTGGGAATACCATGCGTGAGGCCGCCAAGTGATATGATGTGTTACCGGCTAGATCGAGGTGACTTGGAATCGGGGTCCTGACAGCGTTGGTATCAGAGCCTGACTGCCTATAGGATTACCAAGCCAAACCGGTCGAAGTTGTGTCTAGAAATGCTTTAGTTATATAGGGGAATTGATTGTGGAAGGGAACGTAAGGCTCTTTTTACTCCTTTACCTTATGGCCTTTTGATCTGAGTCATCCTCGTCTCTTCTACGGGGTTTAAGAACTAGGCCTTCTCATCTTTCTATCAGGATCACGTGTTACTAATCCGTAGACTCTTAGGATTGTTGGATTTAAGCCCCAGTTCAGTTTCTACTACTTCCGTGTGGTAGTCATAGATGGTCTCGGAACCTTGATATTGTGCTTCTGAGTGGTCATGCCATTATCTTGCAGGATGTCTCAAATCTTTTTGAGAATTTACAGCCGTTATGCTGTCCGAGTCATCCTAGGTTGCTAAACAGTCTGATGCATCTGCAAATCCCTTCATCCCATTCCTGATGTCCTTTTGGGCAAGATTAAGCACACTAATCGGTGAGTTGAGGTACTCTGTTGCCTCAACATATATGTTGGAGCTATTATTATGACCGTAAGAATCCTAGAGAACCACCCATTAATCTAGCAATGCTTTGTATTCCCACTGTGATGATTCTGGCCATTATTCTCGAAAGCATCCCGTGATGCCATCTAGTAGTAGGTATTCCACTCCTGGGTTCCTGACCCAAGATCCATTGTACTTACCTCGTGTTGATAGTGTTGCTCATACCTTTAGGATATTAGTAACCTTTGCGATAGTCCTCGAGGTCCGTGGTATTTCCTTCTTCCAAATACCATGAACTGCTTATGGAAGATGTTCGTTTGAACCAAAAGATCACAACCAGAGTGCTTTTGATGAGTTCTCCATTTTATATTGTGACTCTGCCAGTTCAACCTTTCTGCATGGGTTATCCGGAAGAAATAACATACTAATCTATGCATCCACAACTCAGAAAGATATATGTTCCATTGAGTTGTCCTTCTTTAGTTGTTATCCTGATCTCCGTCTATCATTTGATAGTCAAGAGCATGTCATGCATTCATGCTCACCGTTACCTCATATTCCTATGGTCTGTCAAGCCATTCTATTTTGAAATGACTAGGAGAAACAAACTCCAATACCTTGTCCACTTTGAGGAATGGGTCAAAGTAGTTGTATTCCGTGGATCAAAATGCCAATCCAGCTTATGCTCTGTTCTACCTTGAACTGTTACCATCTTTATGTCAAGAATGTCATGAGAATTGCACCACCTCTTATGAATTCTTGACGCAGTAATACTTCTTGCCATCATTGTTCATTCCTCGGTTCCGTGTTATTGTAACCAGAGTGCCGACGAGTGTACTATGATGTGCGAAATCAATACTCCTAGCAACTTTGTTGCTTGGTAGTTAATGGACAATACTCTCATTCTTAGCATGCTGGTTATTGAATCATCATCCTAAGATTGATCGTGCTACCTAGTCCATATTTCCGGGTGTACTCGTCGACCAATGAGTTAGGATTGTGACAATCCCTCGCTCCTTGATCATATCGTCTTGCCCTGAAAAGCAAGATTGTTCTTGAGCTTAATAACATATCAGTGGTTCGTGATGTTCCGAATATCTTCTCGGAAGTATTACCAGGTTGACACCTGACCGCTATGTTGAGTTCGTGATCATGTTGGTTTTCCTCCAAACCACCCATTCTCCAAGAATCTGTGTTGGATACCCCTAAGCTAGTTGGTTAAGCCAAACAACAACTTGGAGAGTTGGAAGATAAAAGCTTGTCTGACTTAGTTCGTGTCAAGGGATATCTTTTGTGTGTGTGTGTGTGTGTGTGTTGAAGAGAGATGATATCTTCATCGATTGGTCATCGTGATCAGTTGTTGGATCTGTTGTCTTGTCCAAACTTTGATTTGAGTGTGGGCTGTACTCAAATCAAATCAGAACCAACAATGTTCGTAATGTTGTCTTACTCGAGGTTGATTCCTCGGGCATACACCATTACATCCTTTGGTCTGACCAATGCTATCACCTTGTTTACATAGTCGTGGAATTCCATCTTCATGGGAACCTGGATGAAATGTTGTTGAGCCCATCGACAACATCCTTATCTTGTCCATGATTCATGTCGAACATTGAGCTAGTGTTGGAATCTTTGAAAGCATTTCTTCATGCTAGCTCATGAAGCTTATGCTTGGATGGAAGAAGTGACTTCCTCGAATTCATGTGCATTTCATGCAAGCTGCCGCCGTGAGTTCGAGAAAGATTGTTTTTGTTTCCTCTGGAATCATCCCAAGGTAGTCACGCATATGTGCGAAGTACTTCATGGTTTGATAGGTTGGCCGCCTCCATTCTGTATGTGTTCCTAGCACACCAGGCCACTGATTGATTTCTTCAAGGAGAAGAAGTTTCTTCTTAAGAGCTAGACTTACGCAAGGACTTCGATATCCTCGATGATGGTTCCCCACCTGAACTCGGTAGTATTTTTATTATAAAACTACTATGTGGTCATGCTTGTCTGGGACAGCGTGTTCACATGCTGTAGCAAAATCCGCTCGTATTTTGGAGCTTGCTATCGTAGTTCATTTCCTGAGAATCTCGCAACCTTATCTCGTCGATTTGTGTTACAATTCTTCTTTTCAGACATGTCGAGTCTGGAATATCCTGACACCAACCAGATCTGAATCTCAGGCAGATATGATGGTTGGAACATACTCCAAGAACTATAATGTTGGTCTCTCTGTAACCAGTAAAGTGGATGTCGTGGCCAACACACCCAGCCGAAAGACCTATTATTGTAGTATCTTGATTGAGGAAGTTGGCCACCTCCCCATAAGGATTTCGTAGGATTTACTCCAGAAGCTGTTCCTTATGGATCTATTGTATTCTGAAGTCCGACCACTACTTGATGGCTATGTTGATGCTTTAAAGCATGACCGTGGTAACCAGTACATCAAGGAGAACATTAGAAGCGGAGTGCTAAATGTCTCTCGGTCGATCATCCAGATTTCATTCCCTTGGCCTCGCTAAGGTGAAATCTGAAAAAGGGTTGTCTTTCTATGCATCTGCATTGTCTATCACTATTCGTCAAGGTAGTAAGATGTGCTGCCAGGATCCTTGACTCGGATGTTGGTAGAACCTTGATGAATATGGAAATGCTCAAGTTCTTGAGAGCACACACAAGCAAAATCATCCCTTGCGTTGTCTTCAACAAGGTAGTTCACATCATCCATTCTAGCCCGAGTGTGTCGCTCTCCCGAACTCCGTCAAACGATCGCTCGTAAATTGCCTTAGGCTGGTATAGAGAGTTCCAATGATCTCTGTATCAAAAGTAATTCTTTTTGCCACTTAAGGGATAATTCCACGAGTCACCTTCCTTAAGGAATCACGTTACGAAATCATGGAAATTATCTCCTTGCTACTTTGAAATTCATGCTCTATCTTAGTCAAGTGTGGAATTGTAGCCTGCCAAATTGAAACCTCGTCATATGTTTCTTTCCTCCCCTCTCGATATGTGTTTTGTGTCTCAGCTCGAGAGATGTTCCTACATCTCACCCCATAAGTTGATCGTGAGTTGTTCGATCTTCGAGAAGATCGATTTCGGTAGAGAGTCTCTTTCCGTCATCATCATGTTGGATGAAGATCTCGATAGCAAAGACGTCAAGATCAATTGGAGCAATGAATCACCATCTTCGGGAAGGGCAATTGGATCATGAAGATCATGTCGGCATTGTGTCCCCTCTGTCTTCTTACCTCACGTCTTGAATCTCGGGACGAGATTCTTGTTTAGTAGGGGTGAGTTGTCACAGCCCTAGAATTTGCTTGCCATTCGTTGCCTTAAAGCATCCATGCATCATGTTAACTTTTCAATTAAAGTTGAAATGGGGATGTTGAAACCCTAGCACTAAATGAATTCAACTAGGTTCAAATAAACAATATTTTCAATGAACCCAAAATGCCTTTGAAAATGTTCATGATTTTTGATAAAGGTGAAAACCTCTGCCAAAAATGATGCCATTATTTTTAGGCCATTCTGGATTTTTGAATAACCCATATTGTATTTGAATTGGAGCAGTTAAATACTATTAATATTTTTAAATGCTCCAACAATTCTGAAAATAGTTAAGGGCCTCTGTAATAATTAACTTAATGCCCACAATTATTTTCAGGATTTATTAAAATGATTTGGTTTATAAACTAAATCAAAACAAAATAACAACAATAGAAAATAGAACAGAATTTATGAAAAGACAGAAACCTCACCTGGGCTTCTTACCTGTAGCAGCAGCCCACCTGGCCAGGCCACCTGGCGGCCCAGTTGGCTGGCCCAGCCCAGCCAGCGTTGGCCACCGTCTTCAACCTCCTGCCAGTAGGCAGGAGGGCGTGTGCTCACCGCGCGCCGGCACGCGCCGGCCACCTCCTGCTTCCGCCGCTGCCCCGACGCGTCTGGATGACGCCACGTGACCCTCCCCGACTCTCTCTCACTCTCTCTTGTCCCCATCCCTTCCCCTGGATTTCCCCTCTCTCTCACAGCCGAGCGCGTCATCGCCGCCATCAACAGCCACCGTGGCCACAGCCGCCCTCGAGCCTCTCCGACACGTCCCCGAGCTCCGTCACGACGTCTTCGTCCTCTCCACCAAGTCACGCTGCGCTAGAAGCTCCGCTACATCTCCAACGCCACCGTTTTCCTCCTCGGTCGTCCAAGATCGCCGCCGCCCGTACGTCACCGTCCGGCCTTCCTCGAGCCCGCGTCGACGCCCGCTGCAACCACTGTCAGCTCCCGCCTCGAAACCCGCTCTTCCCCGAGTTCATTACGCCCTGTAGCCGTCGCCCCTAGCCGACCGAATGGCGCTGCCGCCTGAGCTCCTCACCAACGTGGCCACGTCCACTTGAGCTTGAAACCGAGTGCGTCACTGCGCTCAGTGCGTCACCACAGGGCCGTAGCAACCACACGTTGCTCATGTTGTGCCCTACGACGTCGGAACGGTCGACGTCCGAACTCCGGCCGCCGCGGACGTGCTTGCCGCTGTTGTCTCCGGCTGCCCCAGCACCTGCCACCACCACGGTTGGACGCGCCGCCTCGCGGGCATTCCAACGAGCCCAACTCCGCCTCCTCTCGTCGCCTGAATCGCCAAGACGAGTGACTCCGCCACTTCTGTGTGCTCGCCGGCGATTAACCGCCGATGACAACCACTGTTAGGGGCTAATCACCCCACTAACCAACCCCCTGGGCCACTGACGCATTGACCCCACACCCTAATTAAGCTCAGCTTTATTTCTGCCTAGTTTAGTTATAACCCAACGGGACCCACATGTCAGAGTTGACCGCGCTCACGTGGCTGTTGACTAGGCCCATCTGTCTTTGACACTAGCCAGCTCTGTGCCACTGACGTGTGGACCCCACACGTCGGGTTTGACCTGGACTAGCCTCAGTTGACTCGTTGACGTCATGCTTGCACAATGCTGACGCAGTTAATATTTTTCCGCATTAAAATTAATCCAGGAAATTTCAGAAAATATCCAAAGCTCTGAAAAATCATAGTAATTCAACCGTAACTCCAAATCAAACAAGTTATATATGAAAAGTTATCAGAAAAATGCAAGGAATCCATCTGTACCATTTTCATGCATGTTTGAGCAACTTAAGCTCACTGTTTAGGATGAAACATGATTAGGGCAAAATTTCATAATAGGTTTGGAGTTGGAATTTGATACAGTTTTGAATTCCACTTCAATTAAAATGACTTTCAGTTGCATTAGCCCAAAACACATTCATATTGCCATGTCATAGCATGCATCATATTGTTGCATATCGCCATGTGTTGATTGTGTTCTTTCTCAGTTGCCGGTCTTTGTCCCCCCTCAGTAGACGTTGATCCAGCGATGAATTTGATGACACCTATGAAGAGCTATACTATCTTCAGAAGTGCCAGACAAGCAAAACCCCCTTGTTTATTCCAATACAATCCCACTCTCTCGCTCCTGCTCTCTTTTACTGCATTAGGACAACAACGATTCAACTATTACATGCTGCGGTAGTTGAACCCCTTTCCTCTGCATGACCTGTCAATGCCACAGTAAATAGATGAAACCCACTAGCATGAGTAGGAGTTGTTTGAGCCCTGATGTGCCTACTCATTCATTATTGTTTGTCATGCCTGCTATTGCATAGAGTTGTGTCGGGTCTGATTCATTGGGAATGAATTGGAATGGTGATGAACATGTCCTACTGTGTGTGAGCTAAGTGTGTGAACACGATTTGGTAAAGGTAGCGGTGAGAGGCCATGTAGAAGTACATGGTGGGTTGTCTCATTGAAACCGTTCTTAGGAACTAAGTTCTGTGTCTGTGATCCATGAATAGCTACTACCACTCATTGGGATCCTTAATTGACCCTCTCGGCTTCTTAATCACCCTAGTACTCTGTCCAGGAGTTGCAACTAGGTTCTGGTGTTTGTAGGTTATGTGTTGGTGGCCGTGCGTAGCGCTGACCCTAGGGGTGGGCTATGATGCGGTAGATACACCATGGCACGGTGTTCCGGGCCCCCATTTGGTGTCTCGGGAACCCTGCTCACATCGTTCGGGGCCGTATGTGGAAACCTCGGCCGGACTCCCTGCGGATGGAACCTGGATAGGCGATAAACCTGGACTAGAGACTTGAGTGTTTAGGTAGGCCGTGGCCGACACCCTCGCTAGGCTTCCGCTTGAAGGTTGCCGAGATATATACATGACGTATATATGGCGATAAATGGTGGGAGCGTGTGTGAAGAAATACACCCCTGCAGGGTTATCATTATCTATTCGAATAGCCGGATTCCTCGGATATGGAAACTTGGACCCCTTGCATAGTTCATAGACAAGTGAAAGTGGATACTCTAAAACTCGCAAGATAAGCATGAGTGCTATGGATGGCCTTCTCGTAGGGAGACAGGAGCGGATCCATAGTGGTGTATTGATATGGTGAATATGTGGACTCGTGTGCGCCACCTCAAAAGAGTTGCTTGCAGTCGTAGTATAGGTTAGCTACTGAGTCAAAGCTGGCTTGCTGCAGTTAAACCCAACTATCCCGTTGTTGATGCCGATGCATATGTAGCTAGTTCTGATGTAAGTCTTGTTGAGTACTTTTGTACTCACATTTGCTTAATTTATGTTTTGCAGAGAGACATCAGTCTCACTAGTATTTCCGCGTGGACTTTGATGTTTAGCTTGATACCTCAGCTACAATCTTGTGTCCTCGGCAGGATCTGGTAGATAGTCAGGCTTCTTAGCCTTTTTCATTTGTAGATGTCTGTACTCAGACATGTTAAGCTTCCGCATGTGCTTTGATTTTTATGCTATGATTGTTGGGTCATGAGACCCATGTTTGTAATATCTCGCTCCTCGGAGCCTAATGGATAAATGCTTGAGTCGTAGAGTTATCTTGTGATGCCATGTTGTATTTACACATATCAAGCATATTGTGTGTATGATTGAAATGCTTGGTATGTGTGGGATCCGACAATCTAGTTGTTTATCCTTGGCAGCCTCTCTTATGGGGAAATGTAGTCTAGTGCTTCCATGAGCCATAGTAGTCCGCTACATCTCGGTTCACCGGAGTCCTGCTAGCCCAGCACTACTGCTCAAAACACTTGACTGGGCGGCATGTGTTTCACTTCGTTCCTGTGTCTATCCCTCTGGGGAAATGTCACGCGGTGACATCCGGAGTCCTTCCTAGCCTGCTATAGCCCGGGTTCCTGGAGTCCTGTTAGCCCAGTGCTACAGCCCGGATTCACACGCTGCTGACCGACATGCTCGATGTGATTCATGTATGCCTGTTCCCATAGGTTAGTGCCGCTTTGGGTTCACGACTAGCCATGTCAGCCCGGGTTCTCTGTCATATGGATGCTAGCGACACTATCATATACGTGAGCCAAAAGGTGCAAACGGTCCCGAGCCATGGTAAGGCGACACCCATGGGAATACCGTGCGTGAGGCCACAAAGTGATATGAGGTGTTACCGGCTATATCGATGTGACTTGGAATCGGGGTCCTGACAACATACCAATGAATGCGG
This sequence comes from Triticum dicoccoides, assembly GCF_002162155.2. Lineage (NCBI taxonomy): Eukaryota > Viridiplantae > Streptophyta > Magnoliopsida > Poales > Poaceae > Triticum > Triticum dicoccoides. The sequence continues at coordinate 389,055,293 of NC_041386.1, read as the reverse complement.
TCCGATGAGTGTTGAGGCACACGGTGGGTATCGTTATTTTCTGACTTTAACAGATGATTTGAGTAGGTATGGATATATCTTCTTAATGAAACACATGTCTAAAACATTTGAAAATTTTGAAGAATTTTATAGTGAAGTGGAGAATCATCGTAACAAGAAAATAAAGTTTCTACAATCTGATGGCGGAGGAGAATATTTGAGTTATGAGTTTGGCCTTCATTAAAAACAATGTGGAATTGTTTCACAACTCACGCCACCCGAAACACCACAGCATAATGGTGTGTCCAAACGTCGTAACTATACTTTATTGGATATTGTGCGTTCTAGGATGTCCCCTACCGATTTACCACTATCATTTTGGGGTTATGCATTAGAGACAACTGCATTAACGTTAAATAGGGAACCGTCTACATCTGTTGAGATGACACAGTATGAAATGTAGTTTGGCAAGAAACCTAAGCTATTGTTTCTTAATGTTTGGGGTTGCGACACTTATGTAAAAAGGCTTCAGCCTGATCAGCTTGAACCCAAATCGGAGAAGTGCGTCTTCATAGGTGTTGCGGGATGTTCACGGCCACCTATGGGATAGGGCGGCCCCTTGCTAGTTCAGCAGGGGGACGTCACGTTGCACAAAGAGCAGACCAGCGTATGGCAGCGTGGTGGAGAGCACACAAGCAATTTATCCAGGTTCGGGCCACCGTGAGAAGTAAGAACCTACTCCTGCTTTGGTGGATAGATGGTGGAGTGAATGTGGTGATGCGTAGTACACTTGCCCGACATGGTTCGCCTCGGGGCTGCAGCGACTATGCGCGTATGGTGGCTTGGGTTAATCAACTTTCCAACCTTCTAACCCCTCCTACGGGTGCCATGGGCCTCCTTTTATATATTAAGGGGTCACCACAATGGCAAAGTAGTCATTATCCACTGATATGATAACAAACAGTGATATCATACCTAACTATGCGGGCTGACAGGGTGCATTAAATGCGCTGCTTGGTGTCACACCACTGGTCGCCCGGCAAGGCTTGCCGGGCTATCTTGCCAGCTCCTCGCTTGTCTCGTTGACACATCGTAGGACGGGTGTCATCTGTAGGCTTCTTCTATATCAAATGGATGCCATCTGGCGAACGGCTACCACTTAATCATCTCACGGCTTGACACCGCACGGATTGACGACGTGGTCGCGCTTGAGTGGTTTGTGGGGTGGTTCTGCCGCCGCGAGCCCCGGCAAATCTTGCCGGGGTGCCTCGGTTTCCTGCTCCTTGCAGTGGCCTTGCCCTTGTCGGGCTCGCCTGCCTTGCAAGGGAGGCCCTTCTCTTGACGATATCTTGCTCTTCTGGTTCGATCTTGGTCTCTCTGGAGTGCGTGTTGGTTCCTCAAATCTCTTGGTCCTTCAATCTCTGACTTGGGTTGGTGCGTCAATCTTGATCTCGCGACTATGCACAGTCTGGGCAACAGACCTAGGGTTTGTTGCACCGATAGAAGCCTCCCGGCCTGCCCCGAACGCGCTGCTGAGGATCGTCGGGGTAGGGCCTAATAAGTGCACAGGCAATGTTGCTGAAGGTGTTGGCCCCTTGAGTTTTTCATTGTTGCTTCATCAGCCTTGATTCCGGGCCAGTTTCCGGTTTCCCCGTGCGTGGTGTAAAGCCAATAGTGGTGGGCCGCTCTAGTGATGGCCCGTGAATGACTTCAACGCACGGGGTAGAAACTGCCAATTTACTCTTCCCACAGCGCACCCTTATCCTTAGTCACGTATGAAGCATGCATCATGCGGGGTAGGTAACGCAGGCGCGTGGCGGGGAGAGTACCTTGGAAAGGGCCCGTCTGTCTTGAATTGGCGGAGGAGGGCGGTGCTCACTCGTGAAAGGGGCAGCTGCCCTTCCTCGCTCGGCCTATAAATGGGAGGGGCAGAGGAGGGCAGAGCCATCCATCTTTGGATTCTCCTTCTTCTTCCCTTGTTCTCCGCTTCTGTCGACAATGCCGAAGAGAAGAGCCTGGGGCCAGCCCCCGGGCTCCTGCTTGGGATTCCCTTTGTACCTGAGAGGATGGTTCGGGCGACGCAGGGCCGATGCCGGGAGTGGCAACCCCGGCGTGCTCGCCGCCGGGTCATCCGTGGCCTTGACTTTAATGGGAGGGGACGCGATCAAAACCATGTCGCAGGTCGAGATGGGCACGGCACGTGGTAGTCAACCACTACCCATTCTTCTTCTCATCATGGCATGGAGGAGGAGCCTCAAGAAGGATTTGTCGCTAATGGGGGCGAATCTGGCTCCCCTTGGGTGTCGCTCTTCTGTTGCGTAGGAGGGCTCTCTGCCTCCACATGCGTCCTAGGGACATGCGGTGATTCCTGACACCAGGGCTTCTGGGATGACGATGCTCTCTATGAAAGGAGACAAATGTCACATCCCTAGCTGCTGGTAGTGCTCTAGGCTAGCTTCATGTGTGCATCATGTCTATATTTTCGAAACTTGAACTGAGGAATTTTGGAAGCCTCAAAAACTTAAGTAAAAGAGGGGCAAAAACCCTAGAAATCTCATTCATTGCTCCAAAATGCTCTTCTTAAATGTTTGATAATTTTTGGTAAGGGTTCTGGTCCCAACCAAAATATTGAACATTTTTAAGGAATTATTTTTGGGACTTTGGATTTAATTCATTAGCTATTTGAATTTGAATTATATTCATATAATTAGAATATAATTTCAAATACCCCTGATATATTTTATAAGCTTTTGGAAAAGTCCATCTAGCAATATAAAATATTCAGAGGAGTTTTTGGCATTGTTTGAATTATTTTAAATTCAAAACAGTGGCAAAATAAATTAAATAAAACAAAACAGAAGGAAAAAATAAAACAGAGCAGAAAACCTACCTGGGCCACTTACCCGCAGACTACCTGGCGCCACCAACCGGCCCAGCCGGCCCAGCCCACCCCTCTCCTGTCGTCTTCCTCCCCTCGCACCGAAGCAGCTCGGTGGCGAGCGCCGATGCCGCCTCGGCCACCTCCTGCCTCCCTGCTTGCCTCCGCTACTCCTTGGAGACGCCACGCGGCTCCCTCGACCCTCTCTCACTCTCCCGTGTCTCTCCCTCCGTCCCTATCCCCCTCTGCTCCCTCTCCCTCCCGCGACCGAGCGGAGCTCGTCGCCGCCGACGCCGCTACCGCGGCCGTAGCCATCCCGAAGCCTCACCGACGCCCCAGGAAGCTCCGCCCCGACCCCCTCTTCCTCCCCATCGAGCCAAGCCCCTCGGGAAGCTCTGATTCGCCTCCACGCCATCGTCTTCGTCCTCGACCGCCGCCGATGGTCGCCGTCGATTCGTCGCCGTCCGAGCTTCCCCGAACACGCCGAGGCCACCACTGCACTCCACGTGAGCTCCTGATCATCCTCCCCCTCTCCGTTTTCTCTCTAGCATGTCGTAGCCGCCGCGCCTCTCTCCCCCGACAGCACGCAGCCGCACGAGCTCATCGTCGACGAGGCTCCGGTGGCCATTTGGTCCCGTGCGTGCCTCCGTTGGGTTCGTGAGCTCTCGTAGAACGCGTAGGTGCTAACCGTGGACCCTCCCGTGCACGGTGTCGTCGTTTCCATCGACGCCCGAACTCCGGCCGCCGCCACAACCTCGCCTCCGGCGAACTCCGTCCACCCCCGCACCTCCCGATGGTTCCCCTAGATGCGCGCGGGCACGGGCTATCCTCTGGTGCCCCTGGCGCGTCGAACCGTCGTCTCTGGCGCAACTCAGGCGAGCCACCACCGCTCTGATCGTCGCCGTCGTCCAACCGCCGGCGCATCTGACGTGAACCGTCATTAGCGGCTAATCCCCCTCCCATTAACACACTAACAGACACTGACAGCGGGCCCCGTAGCGGGTCAAAGCCCGAGTCAACACGGGATTAGCTCCTGTGTCACTGACGTGTGGACCCCACTGGTCAGGTTTGACCCGAGCCAGCCCAGTTGACCCTGCTGACGTCACTGTGACGTGGGGCTGACGCAATAAGTATTTTTTGGATTTAAAAATAATCAGGAAATTCCAGAAAATGCCTAAAACTTCTAAAATTCATAGAAATTCAACCGTAACTCCAAATTAAATAATTTATATATGAAAAATTATCAGAAAAATTCAAGGAATCCATCTGTACCATTTTCATGCATGTTAGAACAACTTATCACTACTGTTTAGGACAAATGAAGTGAATGGCATTTGAATAATCACATATGGAGTTTGAATTTGAATCTTGTATTCAAACCAACTTCATTTAATCTGTTGCTAGTTGCATTAGCCCAAAACACATTCATTTTGCCATGTCAAGATCATGCATCATATTGTGCATTGCATTGATTGTGTTCCCTTCTGTGTTGCCGGTATTTGTCCCCTCTCGATAGACGTGATACCGATGATGTGACCGTTGACACTGATGAAGACTCAATGTTATCTTCAGAAGTGCCAGGCAAGCAAAACCCCCTTGTTCATTCCGATACAATCCCACTCTCTCGCTCCTGCTCTCTTTTACTGCATTAGGACAACACCGATTCAACTGTTAGATGCTGCGGTAGTTGAACCCCTTTTATCCTCTGCATGACCTGTCATTGCCACACTAAATAGATGAAACCCACTAGCATGAGTAGGAGTTGTTTGAGCCCTGTTGTGCCTACTCATTCATGTTTGTTTGTCATGCCTGCTACTGCGTAGAGTTGAGTCGGGTCTGATTCATCGGGGATGAATCAGAGGCGTGTGAACATGTCCTACTGTGTGTGAGCTAAGTGTGTGAACACGTTTTGGTAAAGGTAGCGGTGAGAGGCCATGTAGGAGTACATGGTGGGTTGTCTCATTGCAGCCGTCCTCAGGAACTGAGTTCTGTGTTTGTGATCCATGATTCAGCTACTACCATACATTGGGCCCTGAAATATGACCCCGCTCGACTTCTTATTCACCCTTGTCCTCTGTCCAGGAGTTGCAAGTAGTTTCTGGTGTTTGTAGTATGCTGGAGGCCGTGGACAGCGCTGACCGTAGGGGTGGGCTGTGATGCGGTAGGCACGTGGCCGGGTACACCGGGCGCCCGTTTGGTGTCACGGAACCCTGTTCACATCGTTTGGGGCTGTGAGCGAAACTCCGGCCGGATCTCCTCATGGATGGAACCCGAATAGGCGATAAACCTGGACTAGAGACTTGAGTGTTTAGGTAGGTCGTGGTCTACACCCACGTCGGCTTTCGCTTGAAGTCTGCCGAGCACATGTCGTGTGCAGACGCTAAGTGGTGGAAACATGTATGAAGAAGTACACCCCTGCAGGGTTAATATCATCTATTCGAATAGCCGTGTCCGCGGTAAAGGACTTCTGGGTTGCTTATATCAGTTCATAGACAAGTGGAAGTGGATACCCTAAAATACGCAAGATAAGCGTGAGTGCTATGGATGGCGTTCTCGTAGGGAGACGGGAGCGGATCCATAGTGGTGTATTGATATGGTGAATATGTGGACTCGTGTGCGCCACCTCAAAAGAGTCGATTGCAGTCGTAGTTCAGGATAGCCACCGAGTCAAAGCTGGCTTGCTGCAGTTAAACCCCACCATCCCCTTTGTTGATAATGATGCATATGTAGTTAGTTCTGATGTAAGTCTTGCTGGATACATTTGTACTCACGTTTGCCTATTTTATGTTTTGCAGAGAGACTTCGGTCTCACTAGTAGTTTCGCGTGGACTTCGACGTTTAGCTTGTTACCTCAGCTACGATCTTGTGCCTCGGCAGGATCTGATAGATAGCCAGGCTTCTCAGCCTTTTTCATTTCTAGATGTCTGTACTCAGACATGTTAAGCTTCCGCATGTGCTTGCCCTGTATGCTCTGATTGTTGGGTCATGAGACCCATGTTTGTAATATCTCGCTCCTCGGAGCCTATTGAATAAATTACTTGAGTCGTAGAGTCATGTTGTGATGCCATGTTGTATTTGCACATATCGAGCATATTGTGTGTATGTTATTGAAATGCTTGGTATGTGTGGGATCTGACCATCTAGTTGTTTATCTTTGGTAGCCTCTCTTACCGGGAAATGTCTCCTAGTGTTTCCACCGAGCCATGGTAGCTTGCTACTGCTTCGGAACACTTAGGCTGGCCGGCATGTGTCCTTCTTCGTTCCTGTGTCTGTCCCTTCGGGGAAATGTCACGCGATGAATACCGGAGTCCTGTTAGCCTGCTACAGCCCGGTTCACCGGAGTCCTGTTAGCCCAGTGCTACAGCCTGGATTCACTCGCTGATGACCGACACGTTCGATGCTGGGTCATGGATGCCTGTCCCTGTAAGTCTGTGCCACTTTGGGTTTACGACTAGCCATGTCAGCCTGGGCTCCTTATCATATGGATGCTAGCGACACTGTCATATACGTGTGCCAAAAGGCGCAAACAGTCCCGGGCTAAGGTAAGGCGACACCCGTGGGAATACCGTGCGTGAGGCCGCAAAGTGATATGAGGTGTTACATGCTAGATCGATGTGGCATTGAGTCAGGGTCCTGACAGCGTTGGTATCAGAGCTTGACTGCCTGTAGGTTACCAAGCCAAACTGATCGAAGTTGAGTCTAGAAATTCTTTAGTTATATAAGGGAATTGATTGTGGGATGGAACGTAAGACTCTTTTTACTCCTTTACCTCATGCCCTTCTGATCTGAGTCATCTTATCTTTCCTACGGGGATTAAGAACTAGGCTATCTCTTCTTTCTATCAGGATCACGTATTACTAATCCGTAGACTTATAAGATTGTTGGATTTAAGCTTGAGTTCAGTTTCTACTACTTCCGTATGTTAATTGTTGATCTCGAAATCTTGATATTGTGATTCTGAGTGGTTATGCCACCATTTTTGTGAATGTCTCAAATCTTTTCTGAGCATTTACAGCCGTTATGCTATCCGAGTCATCCCAGGTTTCTAAATAGTCTGATGCATTTGCAAAATCCTTTCCCTCTGGTTTCGATGCTCCTTTATGCCAGCTCAATCACACTAATTGTTGAGTTGAGGTATTCTACTGCCTCGACCTTTATGTTGGAATAATTATTATGACCCTAGGTGTCTCAGGGGATCATCTAGTGGTCTAGCCATGATTTGTGTTCCCAGTGTGATGATTCTGGCCATCATTCTCGAAAGCATCCCGTGATGCTACTTAGTAATAGGTATTCTGTTCCTGGGTTCTTGAACCCGAGATTCACTCTACCTACTTCATGTTGATAGTAATTGCTAGTGCCTTTAGGATATTAGTAACCCTTGCGGTAGTCCTTGAAGTCCGTGGTATCTTCTTCTTCCAAATACCATGAACTACTTATGGCAGAAGTTCCTCGTTGAACTGAAATATCACAACAGGATTATTCTTGAGGAGTTCTCCATTCATAATTGTGACTCTGCCAGTTCTACCCTTCTGCATGGGTTATCCGGAAGAAATATGTTGACCTTGGTTCGACATACTAATCTATGCATCCACAACTCAGAAAGTTATATGTTCCTTTGAGTTGTCCCTCTTTAGTTGTCTACTGATCTTCGTCTATCAATTGATAGTCAAGAGTATGCGTGC
>NC_041386.1:389031137-389045990 GCF_002162155.2 Triticum dicoccoides | reverse complement strand
GCAAGTCAGTCATGCACACGTGCGAAGTATTCTGTGGTCTGGAGACTTGCAACCTTCATTCCATATGTGTATCCTAGCACACCAAGCCACTGACTGATTTGTTCAAGGAGAAGGAGTATCTTCATAAGAGCTAATCCGGACTTATGAAAGAACTTCGATATCCTCGCTGATGGTTCCCAACCAGAACTCGGTAGTGTTTTATTGTAAGACTACCATGTGGGCATGCTTGTCTGGGACAACGTGTTCACATGTTTGTAGCAGAACCAGCTCATGTTTTGGAGCTTGCTATCGTAGTTCATCTTCCGAGAATCCCGCAACGTCATCTCGTCGATTTGTGTTGCAAACTTTCATTTTTCTTCCTAGACTCGATGGGTCTGGAATATTCTGACACCAACCAGATCTGAATCTCAGGCAGATATGATGGTTGGAACATTTCCCCAAGAACTATAATATTGGTCGCGCGATAACCGGTAAAGTGGATGTCGTGGCCAACACACCCAGCCGGAAGACCTGTTATTGTAGTATCTTGTTTGAAGAAGTTGGCCACCTCCCCATAAGGATTTCGTAGGAATTACCTCCGTAACTGTTCCTTATGGATTCTATTGCTCCCGAAGTCCGACCTTTTACTTGATGTTCTAGTTACCAAACCATATCTATGAATGTGTTACACTAGCACATCAAGGAGAACATTAGAAGCGGAGTGCTAAATGTCTCTCGGTCGATCATCCAGATTTTGTTTCCTTGGCCTCGCTAAGGTGAAATCTGAGAAAGTGTTATCTCCCTTTGCATCTGCATCATCCATCATCATTCATCATGGTAGCAAGTTGTGTTGCCAGGATCCTTGACGCGGATGTTGGTAAAACCTTGATGATTATGGAAATGCTCAAGTTCTTGAGAGCACGAATAAGCGCTACGTGTTATCATCGGCACTAACTGGGTTTGCTCTCAGTTTCCTCGGCAATGCTATGATCTTTTCAAACAGTGAATTCACTCTCTATTGTTGGGCTCTTCCCCAGTTACCAGAATCATTCCCAGCATTTGCATTTTGTTCCCAGCTTGCACCACCAATGTGCCATTCTACCATGGGTCTCTTCCATTTCCGGTGATAAGCAAATTCATCCATTGCATTGTCTTCAACAAGGTAATCCACATCATCCAAGTTTGAGTATGCCATTCTACCGACCCCCGCCAATCGATTGCTGTGATTTGCCTTCGGCTGATATAGAGAGTCTCAATGATCTCTATATCAAAGGTAATTCTTTTTGCCACTTAAGGGGAGATATCTACGAGTCACGGTTCCGAAGGTGTCTCATTGTGGTTTCATGGCAACTCAACTCCTCGCTACGTTGACAATCGATTACCACCTTCTTAAGCGTGAAATTTGTTGTCTACCTAGTGAACCTTCGTCATCCATTTCTTTCCATCCCTCTTGATGTGTATCTCGTGTCTCAACCCGAGAAATGGTCCTATGTCTCATTCCGTGAGTTGTTCGATCTTCGAGAAGATCGACCCCTCTAGAGTTTTCCTTTCCTCTTCTTGTCATGATTAGCTGGAGTTCTCAGAGCAAAACAACAAGACAAAGATGGTGTTCAAATCAACGTTCATTTGAAGTACAACCTGGATCATGAAGATTATACTAGTTGCGTTTACCCTTCACCTTACCCTACGCTTGAATCTCGAGACGAGATTCTTGTTTAGTGGGGGTGAGTTGTCACATCCCTAGCTGCTGGTAGTGCTCTAGGCTAGCTTCATGTGTGCATCATGTCTATATTTTCGAAACTTGAACTGAGGAATTTTGGAAGCCTCAAAAACTTAAATAAAAGAGGGGCAAAAACCCTAGAAATCTCATTCATTGCTCCAAAATGCTCTTCTTAAATGTTTGATAATTTTTGGTAAGGGTTCTGGTCCCAACCAAAATATTGAACATTTTTAAGGAATTATTTTTGGGACTTTGGATTTAATTCATTAGCTATTTGAATTTGAATTATATTCATATAATTAGAATATAATTTCAAATACCCCTGATATATTTTATAAGCTTTTGGAGAAGTCCATCTAGCAATATAAAATATTCAGAGGAGTTTTTGGCATTGTTTGAATTATTTTAAATTCAAAATAGTGGCAAAATAAATTAAATAAAACAAAACAGAAGGAAAAAATAAAACAGAGCAGAAAACCTACCTGGGCCACTTACCCGCAGCCTACCTGGCGCCACCAACCGGCCCAGCCGGCCCAGCCCACCCCTCTCCTGTCGTCTTCCTCCCCTCGCACCGAAGCAGCTTGGTGGCGAGCGCCGATGCCGCCTCGGCCACCTCCTGCCTCCCTGCTTGCCTCTGCTACTCCCTGGAGACGCCACACGGCTCCCTCGACCCTCTCTCACTCTCCCGTGTCTCTCCCTCCGTCCCTATCCCCCTCTGCTCCCTCTCCCTCCCGCGACCGAGCGGAGCTTGTCGCCGCCGACGCCGCTACCGCGGCCGCAGCCATCCCGAAGCCTCACCGACGCCCCAGGAAGCTCCGCCCCAACCCCCTCTTCCTCCCCACCGAGCCAAGCCCCTCGGGAAGCTCTGCTTCGCCTCCACGCCACCGTCTTCGTCCTCGACCGCCGCCGATGGTCGCCGTCGATTCGTCGCCGTCCGAGCTTCCCCGAACACGCCGAGGCCACCACTGCACTCCACGTGAGCTCCTGATCATCCTCCCCCTCTCCGTTTTCTCTCTAGCATGCCGTAGCCACCGCGCCTCTCTCCCCCGACAGCACGCCGCCGCACGAGCTCATCGTCGACGAGGCTCCGGTGGCCATTTGGTCCCGTGCGTGCCTCCGTTGGGTTCGTGAGCTCTCGTAGAACGCGTAGGTGCTAACCGTGGACCCTCCCGTGCACGGTGTCGTCGTTTCCATCGACGCCCGAACTCCGGCCGCCGCCACAACCTCGCCTCCGGCGAACTCCGTCCACCCCCGCACCTCCCGATGGTTCCCCTAGATGCGCGCGGGCACGGGCTATCCTCTGGTGCCCCTGGCGCGTCGAACCGTCGTCTCTGGCGCAACTCCGGCAAGCCACCGCCGCTCTGATCGTCGCCGTCGTCCAACCGCCGGCGCATCTGACGTGAACCGTCATTAGCGGCTAATCCCCCTCCCATTAACACACTAACAGACACTGACAGCGGGCCCCGTAGCGGGTCAAAGCCCGAGTCAACGCGGGATTAGCTCCTGTGTCACTGACGTGTGGACCCCACTGGTCAGGTTTGACCCGAGCCAGCCCAGTTGACCCTGCTGACGTCACTGTGACGTGGGGCTGACGCAATAAGTATTTTCTGGATTTAAAAATAATCAGGAAATTCCAGAAAATGCCTAAAACTTCTAAAATTCATAGAAATTCAACCGTAACTCCAAATTAAATAATTTATATATGAAAAATTATCAGAAAAATTCAAGGAATCCATCTGTACCATTTTCATGCATGTTAGAACAACTTGTCACTACTGTTTAGGACAAATGAAGTGAATGGCATTTGAATAATCACATATGGAGTTTGAATTTGAATCTTGTATTCAAACCAACTTCATTTAATCTGTTGCTAGTTGCATTAGCCCAAAACACATTCATTTTGCCATGTCATGATCATGCATCATATTGTGCATTGCATTGATTGTGTTCCCTTCTGTGTTGCCGGTATTTGTCCCCTCTCGATAGACGTGATACCGATGATGTGACCGTTGACACTGATGAAGACTCAATGTTATATTCAGAAGTGCCAGGCAAGCAAAACCCCCTTGTTCATTCCGATACAATCCCACTCTCTCGCTCCTGCTCTCTTTTACTGCATTAGGACAACACCGATTCAACTGTTACATGCTGCGGTAGTTGAACCCCTTTTATCCTCTGCATGACCTGTCATTGCCACAGTAAATAGATGAAACCCACTAGCATGAGTAGGAGTTGTTTGAGCCCTGTTGTGCCTACTCATTCATGTTTGTTTGTCATGCCTGCTACTGCGTAGAGTTGAGTCGGGTCTGATTCATCGGGGATGAATCAGAGGCGTGTGAACATGTCCTACTGTGTGTGAGCTAAGTGTGTGAACACGTTTTGGTAAAGGTAGCGGTGAGAGGCCATGTAGGAGTACATGGTGGGTTGTCTCATTGCAGCCGTCCTCAGGAACCGAGTTCTGTGTTTGTGATCCATGATTCAGCTACTACCATACATTGGGCCCTGAAATATGACCCCGCTCGACTTCTTATTCACCCTTGTCCTCTGTCCAGGAGTTGCAAGTAGTTTCTGGTGTTTGTAGTATGCTGGAGGCCGTGGATAGCGCTGACCGTAGGGGTGGGCTGTGATGCGGTAGGCACGTGGCCGGGTAAACCGGGCGCCCGTTTGGTGTCACGGAACCCTGTTCACATCGTTTGGGGCTGTGAGCGAAACTCCGGCCGGATCTCCTCATGGATGGAACCCGAATAGGCGATAAACCTGGACTAGAGACTTGAGTGTTTAGGTAGGTCGTGGTCTACACCCACGTCGGCTTTCGCTTGAAGTCTGCCGAGCACATGTCGTGTGCAGACGCTAAGTGGTGGAAACATGTATGAAGAAGTACACCCCTGCAGGGTTAATATCATCTATTCGAATAGCCGTGTCCGCGGTAAAGGACTTCTGGGTTGCTTATATCAGTTCATAGACAAGTGGAAGTGGATACCCTAAAATACGCAAGATAAGCGTGAGTGCTATGGATGGCGTTCTCGTAGGGAGACGGGAGCGGATCCATAGTGGTGTATTGATATGGTGAATATGTGGACTCGTGTGCGCCACCTCAAAAGAGTCGATTGCAGTCGTAGTTCAGGATAGCCACCGAGTCAAAGCTGGCTTGCTGCAGTTAAACCCCACCATCCCCTTTGTTGATAATGATGCATATGTAGTTAGTTCTGATGTAAGTCTTGCTGGGTACATTTGTACTCACGTTTGCCTATTTTATGTTTTGCAGAGAGACTTCGGTCTCACTAGTAGTTTCGCGTGGACTTCGACGTTTAGCTTGTTACCTCAGCTACGATCTTGTGCCTCGGCAGGATCTGATAGATAGCCAGGCTTCTCAGCCTTTTTCATTTCTAGATGTCTGTACTCAGACATGTTAAGCTTCCGCATGTGCTTGCCCTGTATGCTCTGATTGTTGGGTCATGAGACCCATGTTTGTAATATCTCGCTCCTCGGAGCCTATTGAATAAATTACTTGAGTCGTAGAGTCATGTTGTGATGCCATGTTGTATTTGCACATATCGAGCATATTGTGTGTATGTTATTGAAATGCTTGGTATGTGTGGGATCTGACCATCTAGTTGTTTATCTTTGGTAGCCTCTCTTACCGGGAAATGTCTCCTAGTGTTTCCACCGAGCCATGGTAGCTTGCTACTGCTCCGGAACACTTAGGCTGGCCGGCATGTGTCCTTCTTCGTTCCTGTGTCTGTCCCTTCGGGGAAATGTCACGCGATGAATACCGGAGTCCTGTTAGCCTGCTACAGCCCGGTTCACCGGAGTCCTGTTAGCCCAGTGCTACAGCCTGGATTCACTCGCTGATGACCGACACGTTCGATGCTGGGTCATGGATGCCTGTCCCTGTAAGTCTGTGCCACTTTGGGTTTATGACTAGCCATGTCAGCCCGGGCTCCTTATCATATGGATGCTAGCGACACTGTCATATACGTGTGCCAAAAGGCGCAAACGGTCCCGGGCTAAGGTAAGGCGACACCCGTGGGAATACCGTGCGTGAGGCCGCAAAGTGATATGAGGTGTTACATGCTAGATCGATGTGGCATTGAGTCAGGGTCCTGACAGCGTTGGTATCAGAGCTTGACTGCCTGTAGGTTACCAAGCCAAACTGATCGAAGTTGAGTCTAGAAATTCTTTAGTTATATAAGGGAATTGATTGTGGGATGGAACGTAAGACTCTTTTTACTCCTTTACCTCATGCCCTTCTGATCTGAGTCATCTTATCTTTCCTACGGGGATTAAGAACTAGGCTATCTCTTCTTTCTATCAGGATCACGTATTACTAATCCGTAGACTTATAAGATTGTTGGATTTAAGCTTGAGTTCAGTTTCTACTACTTCCGTATGTTAATTGTTGATCTCGAAATCTTGATATTGTGATTCTGAGTGGTTATGCCACCATTTTTGTGAATGTCTCAAATCTTTTCTGAGCATTTACAGCCGTTATGCTATCCGAGTCATCCCAGGTTTCTAAATAGTCTGATGCATTTGCAAAATCCTTTCCCTCTGGTTTCGATGCTCCTTTATGCCAGCTCAATCACACTAATTGTTGAGTTGAGGTATTCTACTGCCTCGACCTTTATGTTGGAATAATTATTATGACCCTAGGTGTCTCAGGGGATCATCTAGTGGTCTAGCCATGATTTGTGTTCCCAGTGTGATGATTCTGGCCATCATTCTCGAAAGCATCCCGTGATGCTACTTAGTAATAGGTATTCTGTTCCTGGGTTCTTGAACCCGAGATTCACTCTACCTACTTCATGTTGATAGTAATTGCTAGTGCCTTTAGGATATTAGTAACCCTTGCGGTAGTCCTTGAAGTCCGTGGTATCTTCTTCTTCCAAATACCATGAACTACTTATGGCAGAAGTTCCTCGTTGAACTGAAATATCACAACAGGATTATTCTTGAGGAGTTCTCCATTCATAATTGTGACTCTGCCAGTTCTACCCTTCTGCATGGGTTATCCGGAAGAAATATGTTGACCTTGGTTCGACATACTAATCTATGCATCCACAACTCAGAAAGTTATATGTTCCTTTGAGTTGTCCCTCTTTAGTTGTCTACTGATCTTCGTCTATCAATTGATAGTCAAGAGTATGCGTGCGTTCGTTTATCGATGCCTATTACTCTTGTGGTCCGTCAAGCCATTCTATCGCGGAATGACTAGGAGAAACAAACTCCAGTACCTCTTCCCTATCCAGGATTGGGTCAAAGAAGTTGTGCTCCGCAGATCGAATTGCTAATCCAGCTTTTGTTCTGCTCTACCTTGGAGTATTACATATTTTATATCGAGATTGTTGTAGGAATTGCACACCATCCTATGAACTCTTGGTACAGTGATACTTCCTGCCATCATTGTCATTCCTCGGCCGTGTGTTATTGTCACCGGAATGCCGACAAATGAATCATGATGTGTGAAATCAATACTCCCAGCAACCTCGTTGCTGGGTAGTTAAAGGACAATAATTTCATTCTTAGTGTGTTGGTTATCGAATCATCATTCTAAGATTGATCGTGCTACCTAGTCCATTCTCCTGGTTCACTCCTCGATCGATGAGTTAGGATTATTTCAAATCCTTGCTCTATTGATCATATCGTCTTGCCCTGAAAAGCAAGATTGTTCTCGAGCTTAGTAACATACCGGTGGTTCGTGATTTTCTGAATATCTTCTCAGAAGTATTACCAGGTTGTCACCTGACCGCTATGTTGAGTTCGTGATCAAGTTGGTTTATTCCTGTAAACCACCCCTTCTCCAAGAATCCGTGTTGGATACCCTGAGCTAGTTGGATAAGCTAAACAACAACTTGGAGAGTTGGAAGATAAAAGCTTGTCCGACTTAGTTCATGTTAAGGGATATCTTTTTGTGTGTGTGTGTGTGTTGAAGAAAGGTGATATCTTCATCAATTGGTCCTTGTGAACAATTGTTGGATCTATAATCTTACCCAAACCTTTGATTGAGTATGGGCTATCATCCAATCAGACCAGAACCAACGATATTCGTAATGTTGTCTTACTCGTGGTTGATCCCTCGAGCATACACCATTATATCTTTTGGGTCTGACCAATGCTATCACTTGTTCACTTAACTATGGAATTCCTTTTAAAAGGAAACCCAGATGAATTGTTGTTGTGCCCATTGACAACATCCTTGTCTTCTTCATAATTTTGCTGAACATTAAGCTAGTGTTGGAAACTTTTGAAAGCATTTGTTCATGCTAGCTCATGAAGCATATGTTCGGATGTAAGAAGTGACTTCCTCTAGTTCATGTGCATTTGATGCAAGTTGCCGCCGTGGACTCGAGAAAGTCAATGTTGCTTCCTCTGGAATCATCGCAAGTCAGTCATGCACACGTGCGAAGTATTCTGTGGTCTGGAGACTTGCAACCTTCATTCCACATGTGTATCCTAGCACACCAAGCCACTGACTGATTTGTTCAAGGAGAAGGAGTATCTTCATAAGAGCTAATCCGGACTTATGAAAGAACTTCGATATCCTCGCTGATGGTTCCCAACCAAAACTCGGTAGTGTTTTATTGTAAGACTACCATGTGGGCATGCTTGTCTGGGACAACGTGTTCACATGTTTGTAGTAGAACCAGCTCATGTTTTGGAGCTTGCTATCGTAGTTCATCTTCCGAGAATCCCGCAACGTCATCTCGTCGATTTGTGTTGCAAACTTTCATTTTTCTTCCTAGACTCGATGGGTCTGGAATATTCTGACACCAACCAGATCTGAATCTCAGGCAGATATGATGGTTGGAACATTTCCCCAAGAACTATAATATTGGTCGCGCGATAACCGGTAAAGTGGATGTCGTGGCCAACACACCCAGCCGAAAGACCTGTTATTGTAGTATCTTGTTTGAAGAAGTTGGCCACCTCCCCATAAGGATTTCGTAGGAATTACCTCCGTAACTGTTCCTTATGGATTCTATTGCTCCCGAAGTCCGACCTTTTACTTGATGTTCTAGTTACCAAACCATATCTATGAATGGGTTACACTAGCACATCAAGGAGAACATTAGAAGCGGAGTGCTAAATGTCTCTCGGTCGATCATCCAGATTTTGTTTCCTTGGCCTCGCTAAGGTGAAATCTGAGAAAGTGTTATCTCCCTTTGCATCTGCATCATCCATCATCATTCATCATGGTAGCAAGTTGTGTTGCCAGGATCCTTGACGCGGATGTTGGTAAAACCTTGATGATTATGGAAATGCTCAAGTTCTTGAGAGCACGCATAAGCGCTACGTGTTATCATCGGCACTAACTGGGTTTGCTCTCAGTTTCCTCGGCAATGCTATGATCTTTTCAAACAGTGAATTCACTCTCTATTGTTGGGCTCTTCCCCAGTTACCAGAATCATTCCCAGCATTTGCATTTTGTGCCCAGCTTGCACCACCAATGTGCCATTCTACCATGGGTCTCTTCCATTTCCGGTGATAAGCAAATTCATCCATTGCGTTGTCTTCAACAAGGTAATCCACATCATCCAAGTTTGAGTATGCCATTCTACCGACCCCCGCCAATCGATTGCTGTGATTTGCCTTCGGCTGATATAGAGAGTCTCAACGATCTCTATATCAAAGGTAATTCTTTTTGCCACTTAAGGGGAGATATCTACGAGTCACGGTTCCGAAGGTGTCTCGTTGTGGTTTCATGGCAACTCAACTCCTCGCTACGTTGACAATCGATTACCACCTTCTTAAGCGTGAAATTTGTTGTCTACCTAGTGAACCTTCGTCATCCGTTTCTTTCCATCCCTCTTGATGTGTATCTCGTGTCTCAACCCGAGAAATGGTCCTATGTCTCATTCCGTGAGTTGTTCGATCTTCGAGAAGATCGACCCGTCTAGAGTTTTCCTTTCCTCTTCTTGTCATGATTAGCTGGAGTTCTCAGAGCAAAACGACAAGACAAAGATGGTGTTCAAATCAACGTTCATTTGAAGTACAACCTGGATCGTGAAGATTATACTAGTTGCGTTTACCCTTCACCTTACCCTACGCTTGAATCTCGAGACGAGATTCTTGTTTAGTGGGGGTGAGTTGTCACATCCCTAGCTGCTGGTAGTGCTCTAGGCTAGCTTCATGTGTGCATCATGTCTATATTTTCGAAACTTGAACTGAGGAATTTTGGAAGCCTCAAAAACTTAAATAAAAGAGGGGCAAAAACCCTAGAAATCTCATTCATTGCTCCAAAATGCTCTTCTTAAATGTTTGATAATTTTTGGTAAGGGTTCTGGTCCCAACCAAAATATTGAACATTTTTAAGGAATTATTTTTGGGACTTTGGATTTAATTCATTAGCTATTTGAATTTGAATTATATTCATATAATTAGAATATAATTTCAAATACCCCTGATATATTTTATAAGCTTTTGGAAAAGTCCATCTAGCAATATAAAATATTCAGAGGAGTTTTTGGCATTGTTTGAATTATTTTAAATTCAAAACAGTGGCAAAATAAATTAAATAAAACAAAACAGAAGGAAAAAATAAAACAGAGCAGAAAACCTACCTGGGCCACTTACCCACAGCCTACCTGGCGCCACCAACCGGCCCAGCCGGCCCAGCCCACCCCTCTCCTGTCGTCTTCCTCCCCTCGCACCGAAGCAGCTCGGTGGCGAGCGCCGATGCCGCCTCGGCCACCTCCTGCCTCCCTGCTTGCCTCCGCTACTCCCTGGAGACGCCACGCGGCTCCCTCGACCCTCTCTCACTCTCCCGTGTCTCTCCCTCCGTCCCTATCCCCCTCTGCTCCCTCTCCCTCCCGCGACCGAGCGGAGCTCGTCGCCGCCGACGCCGCTACCGCGGCCGCAGCCATCCCGAAGCCTCACCTACGCCCCAGGAAGCTCCGCCCCGACCCCCTCTTCCTCCCCACCGAGCCAAGCCCCTCGGGAAGCTCTGCTTCGCCTCCACGCCATCGTCTTCATCCTCGACCACCGCCGATGGTCACCGTCGATTCGTCGCCGTCCGAGCTTCCCCGAACACGCCGAGGCCACCACTGCACTCCACGTGAGCTCCTGATCATCCTCCCCCTCTCCGTTTTCTCTCTAGCATGCCGTAGCCGCCGTGCCTCTCTCCCCCGACAGCACGCCGCCGCACGAGCTCATCGTCGACGAGGCTCCGGTGGCCATTTGGTCCCGTGCGTGCCTCCGTTGGGTTCGTGAGCTCTCGTAGAACGCGTAGGTGCTAACCGTGGACCCTCCCATGCACGGTGTCGTCGTTTCCATCGACGCCCAAACTCCGGCCGCCGCCACAACCTCGCCTCCGGCGAACTCCGTCCACCCCCGCACCTCCCGATGGTTCCCCGAGATGCGCGCGGGCACGGGCTATCCTCTGGTGCCCCTGGCGCGTCGAACCGTCGTCTCTGGCGCAACTCCGGCGAGCCACCGCCGCTCTGATCATCGCCGTCGTCCAACCGCCGGCGCATCTGACGTGAACCGTCATTAGCGGCTAATCCCCCTCCCATTAACACACTAACAGACACTGACAGCGGGCCCCGTAGGGGGTCAAAGCCTGAGTCAACGCGGGATTAGCTCCTGTGTCACTGACGTGTGGACCCCACTGGTCAGGTTTGACCCGAGCCAGCCTAGTTGACCCTGCTGACGTCACTGTGACGTGGGGCTGACGCAATAAGTATTTTCTGGATTTAAAAATAATCAGGAAATTCCAGAAAATGCCTAAAACTTCTAAAATTCATAGAAATTCAACCGTAACTCCAAATTAAATAATTTATATATGAAAAATTATCAGAAAAATTCAAGGAATCCATCTGTACCATTTTCATGCATGTTAGAATAACTTCTCACTACTGTTTAGGACAAATGAAGTGAATGGCATTTGAATAATCACATATGGAGTTTGAATTTGAATCTTGTATTCAAACCAACTTCATTTAATCTGTTGCTAGTTGCATTAGCCCAAAACACATTCATTTTGCCATGTCATGATCATGCATCATATTGTGCATTGCATTGATTGTGTTCCCTTCTGTGTTGCCGGTATTTGTCCCCTCTCGATAGACGTGATACCGATGATGTGACCGTTGACACTGATGAAGACTCAATGTTATCTTCAGAAGTGCCAGGCAAGCAAAACCCCCTTGTTCATTCCGATACAATCCCACTCTCTCGCTCCTGCTCTCTTTTACTGCATTAGGACAACACCGATTCAACTGTTACATGCTGCGGTAGTTGAACCCCTTTTATCCTCTGCATGACCTGTCATTGCCACAGTAAATAGATGAAACCCACTAGCATGAGTAGGAGTTGTTTGAGCCCTGTTGTGCCTACTCATTCATGTTTGTTTGTCATGCCTGCTACTGCATAGAGTTGAGTCGGGTCTGATTCATCGGGGATGAATCAGAGGCGTGTGAACATGTCCTACTGTGTGTGAGCTAAGTGTGTGAACACGTTTTGGTAAAGGTAGCGGTGAGAGGCCATGTAGGAGTACATGGTGGGTTGTCTCATTGCAGCCGTCCTCAGGAACTGAGTTCTGTGTTTGTGATCCATGATTCAGCTACTACCATACATTGGGCCCTGAAATATGACCCCGCTCGACTTCTTATTCACCCTTGTCCTCTGTCCAGGAGTTGCACGTAGTTTCTGGTGTTTGTAGTATGCTGGAGGCCGTGGACAGCGCTGACCGTAGGGGTGGGCTGTGATGCGGTAGGCACGTGGCCGGGTAAACCGGGCGCCCGTTTGGTGTCACGGAACCCTGTTCACATCGTTTGGGGCTGTGAGCGAAACTCCGGCCGGATCTCCTCATGGATGGAACCCGAATAGGCGATAAACCTGGACTAGAGACTTGAGTGTTTAGGTAGGTCGTGGTCTACACCCACGTCGGCTTTCGCTTGAAGTCTGCCGAGCACATGTCGTGTGCAGACGCTAAGTGGTGGAAACATGTATGAAGAAGTACACCCCTGCAGGGTTAATATCATCTATTCGAATAGCCGTGTCCGCGGTAAAGGACTTCTGGGTTGCTTATATCAGTTCATAGACAAGTGGAAGTGGATACCCTAAAATACGCAAGATAAGCGTGAGTGCTATGGATGGCGTTCTCGTAGGGAGACGGGAGCAGATCCATAGTGGTGTATTGATATGGTGAATATGTGGACTCGTGTGCGCCACCTCAAAAGAGTCGATTGCAGTCGTAGTTCAGGATAGCCACCGAGTCAAAGCTGGCTTGCTGCAGTTAAACCCCACCATCCCCTTTGTTGATAATGATGCATATGTAGTTAGTTCTGATGTAAGTCTTGCTGGGTACATTTGTACTCACGTTTGCCTATTTTATGTTTTGCAGAGAGACTTCGGTCTCACTAGTAGTTTCGCGTGGACTTCGACGTTTAGCTTGTTACCTCAGCTACGATCTTGTGCCTCGGCAGGATCTGATAGATAGCCAGGCTTCTCAGCCTTTTTCATTTCTAGATGTCTGTACTCAGACATGTTAAGCTTCCGCATGTGCTTGCCCTGTATGCTCTGATTGTTGGGTCATGAGACCCATGTTTGTAATATCTCGCTCCTCGGAGCCTATTGAATAAATTACTTGAGTCGTAGAGTCATGTTGTGATGCCATGTTGTATTTGCACATATCGAGCATATTGTGTGTATGTTATTGAAATGCTTGGTATGTGTGGGATCTGACCATCTAGTTGTTTATCTTTGGTAGCCTCTCTTACCGGGAAATGTCTCCTAGTGTTTCCACCGAGCCATGGTAGCTTGCTACTGCTCCGGAACACTTAGGCTGGCCGGCATGTGTCCTTCTTCGTTCCTGTGTCTGTCCCTTCGGGGAAATGTCACGCGATGAATACCGGAGTCCTGTTAGCCTGCTACAGCCCGGTTCACCGGAGTCCTGTTAGCCCAGTGCTACAGCCTGGATTCACTCGCTGATGACCGACACGTTCGATGCTGGGTCATGGATGCCTGTCCCTGTAAGTCTGTGCCACTTTGGGTTTACGACTAGCCATGTCAGCCCGGGCTCCTTATCATATGGATGCTAGCGACACTGTCATATACGTGTGCCAAAAGGCGCAAACGGTCCCGGGCTAAGGTAAGGCGACACCCGTGGGAATACCGTGCGTGAGGCCGCAAAGTGATATGAGGTGTTACATGCTAGATCGATGTGGCATTGAGTCAGGGTCCTGACAACAAAGATCATGGTGTCCGGCCTAGCGGTCATGCCGAGGTCTTCGGTTGGTAGTAATGCGGACGGCAGCGGCAACCCACGATGGGTCAAGAACGGGGACGACCGTTCTGATGAGTCATGTTTGCCAGTGACTCTGTGCCTCCCATCTGGTCCTCCGACAGCGTATCCATCCACGTCTGCCCTTCGGTTTCTTTCCCCTTGTTGGGGAGTGGTGCTGTCCTAATCCTGGGGAGGCGCCGAATCCCAGCTGTGCCCGCCTCCGGGCCCTCCGACCTCTTCTAGGAGATGGACAGGGGCAAAGGCGTAACGGGGCACTTATCTTTTTTTAATCTTAAACTTGTAGGCAATCACCAAATTTTAAATCAAATAATGTGTTCTATAATGCTTGTACTTCTATCTGCATGTCAATGAAACATATAAACCTTGCTGGGAACCCGTGCATTTATGTGTCCATGCAGAAGTGGAGTGCCTCTTTACTGTAATTAAACGAGTTTTCCCCGGCACGATATCCTGTCGTCATACTTTTCGTCTGCCGGAGAACCATGTCTGCTGGGGAACAAACTGAGGTCCCAGCCCCCCGACCACTCCCTTTTTGCCAAGGGCCACTACGACCATCCAGGCCAAAGCAGCGTTCGAGCCATGGATAGGAGCACCCTGGCTCTAAGAGACTGGTGAGGTTTCTCTATGCACAAGTTATTACTTATAGAACACTGATACGTCTCCAACGTATCTATAATTTTTGATTGCTCCATGCTATATTATCTTCTGTTTTGGACATTATTGGGCTGTATTATCCACTTTTATATTATTTTTGGGACTAACCTATTAACTGGAGGCCCAGCCCAGAATTGTTGTTTTTTGCCTATTTTAGGGTTTCGTAGAAAAGGAATATCAAACGGAATGAAACCTTCGGGGATGTGATTTTTGGAACGAACAAGATCCAGGAGACTTGGACCCTACGTCAAGC
>NC_041386.1:389007477-389030802 GCF_002162155.2 Triticum dicoccoides | reverse complement strand
ACCCTCCACCCTCGTGGGCCCCCTGTTGCTCCACCGATGTACTTCTTCCTCCTATATATACATACATACCCCCAAATGATCAGTTATGGAGCCAAAACCCTAATTCCACCTCCGTGACTTTCTGTATCCACGAGATCCCATCTTGGGGCCTGTTCTGGAGCTCCATCGGAGGGGGCATCGATCACGGAGGGATTCTACATCAACACCATAGCCCTTCTGATGAAGTGTGAGTAGTTTACCTCAAACCTTCGGGTCCATAGTTATTAGCTAGATGGATTCTTCTCTATTTTTGGATCTCAATACGAAGTTCTCCCCCTCTCTTGTGGAGATCTATTCGATGTAATCTTCTTTTGCGGTGTGTTTGTTGAGATCGATGAATTGTGGGTTTATGATCAAGTTTATCTATGAACAATATTTGAATCTTCTGTGAATTCTTTTATGTATGATTGGTTATCTTTGCAAGTCTCTTAGAATTATTAGTTTGGTATGGCCAACTAGATTGATCTTTCTTGCAATGGGATAAGTGCTTAGCTTTGGGTTCAATCTTGCGGTGTCCTCGAGGATAACAAGATGGGGTTTTCATCATATTGCATGACTTTATCCCTCTACATCATGTCATCTTGCTTAAAGCGTTACTCTGTTCTTATGAACTTAATACTCTAGATGCATGCTGGATAGCGGTTGATGTGTGGAGTAATAGTAGTAGATGCAGGCAGGAGTCGGTCTACTTGTCTTGGACGTGATGCCTATATACATGATCATACCTAGATATTCTCATAACTATGCTCAATTCTGTCAATTTCTCAATAATAATTTGTTCACTCACCGTAAAATACCTATGTTCTTGAGAGAAGCCACTAGTGAAACCTATGGCCCCTAGGTCTATCTTCATCATATTAATCTTCCAATACTTAGTTATTTTCTTTGCTTTTATTTTACTTTGCATGTTTATCATAAAAATACCAAAAATATTATCTTATCATATCTATCAGATCTCACTCTCGTAAGTGACCATGTAGGGATTGACAACCCCTTATCGCATTGGTTGCGAGGATTTATTTGCTTTGTGTAGGTGCGAGGGACTCGCGCGTAGCCTCCTACTGGATTGATACCTTGGTTCTCAAAAACTGAGGGAAATACTTAAGCTACTTTACTGCATCACCCTTTCCTCTTCATGGGATAACCAACGCAGTGCTCAAGAGGTAGCAAGAAGGATTTCTGGCCCCTTTGTCGGGGAGGTCTACGCAAAATTCAAACATAGAAAGTACCCATTACAAACCCTTATATCCCTCATTACATTATTTGCCATTTGCCTCTCATTTTCCTCTCCCCCACTTCACCCTTCCCGTTTTATTCGCCCTCTCTCTCTATCCTCCCTATCTTTCTCTAGTTGCCTCTTTTTGCCCGTTCTTGTTTGCTTGTGTGTTGGATTGCTTGCTTGTCATGATGGCTCTTCCCTGATTTGGTGATCTTCACCTTAAAAGGTTAGAAGAAATCAAAAGCAACGTTAGGAGTTTTATGGTCTTGCAATTTGAGCATAATAGTTTCTTCAGAAACGAGCTTAAGGAACAAAAAAGCTTTATGAGTTATATGAATAAAGAGCTCGATGATATTTCTGAAGAATTTTATGGTTTGATATCCCAAATTGCTTGTCTTGAGAAGTTAATAGCTGAAGTTTCGGATAAGCAGGCTACCTTAGTTAATGAGATGGCCGCTAAGCCAGAAGACCATGATAATAAAGATGAAGATCTAAAAGTTATTGATGTGTCCCCTATTGAATCTTTGTTTTGCACTATGAATCTTGATAATGATGGGACTGAATATGATCCACCATTACATAGAAGGCGTTCAAAAAATTCGGTGTTTTTAGATCTTGATGCTAAAATTGATAAAAGTGGGATTGAAGAGATCAAAACTCTAGATATTAATGAATCTACTATTTTGGATTACAAGGAGTTTAATTATGACAATTGCTCTTTGATAGATTGTATTTCCTTGTTGCAATCCGTGCTAAATTCTCCTCATGCGTATAGTCAGAATAAAGCTTTTACCAAACATATCGTTGATGTTTTCATGCAATCTTATGAAGAAAAACTTGAGTTGGAAGTTTCTATCCCTAGAAAACTTTATGATGAGTGGGAACCTACTACTAAAATTAAAATTAAAGATCATGAATGCTATGCTTTGTGTGATTTGGGTGCTAGTGTTTCCACGATTCCAAAGACTTTGTGTGATTTGTTAGGTTTCCGTGATTTTAATGATTGCTCTTTAAACATGCACCTTGCGGATTCCACTATAAAGAACCTATGGGAAGAATTAATGATGTTCTTATTGTTGTAAATAGGAATTATGTGCCCGTAGATTTTATCGTTCTTGATATAGATTGCAATCCTTCATGTCCTATTATTCTTGGTAGACCTTTCCTTAGAACGATTGGTGCAATTATTGATATAAAGGAGGAAATATTAGATTCCAATTTCTGTTAAGAAAAGGCATGGAACACTTCCCTAGAAATAAAATTAAATTACCTTATGAATCTATTATTAGAGCCACTTATGGATTGCCTACCGAAGATGGCAATACCTAGATCTATCCTTGCTTTTTATGCCTAGCTAGGGGCATTAAACGATAGCGCTTGTTGGGAGGCAACCCAATTTTATTTTTATTCATTGATTTTTGCTCCTATTTAGTAATAAATAATTTATCTAGCCTCTGTTTTGGTTGTGTTTTTTGTGTTTAATTAGTGTTTGTGCGAAGTAGAA
The DNA here is from genome assembly GCF_002162155.2 of Triticum dicoccoides. NCBI lineage: Eukaryota > Viridiplantae > Streptophyta > Magnoliopsida > Poales > Poaceae > Triticum > Triticum dicoccoides. Next base: position 389,028,040 of record NC_041386.1, on the reverse strand, counting down.
CCATTGGGAAGACTTGGGGAAAGTCTTGTTAATCTTGCTGTAAGAAACAGAAACTTTAGCGCTTACTAGAACTACTGCCATTGTTATTTGGAAAGTGCTATTTAGTTAATTATTTTTGCAGATGATTAATAGATAAATTAATCACGTCCAGCAATTTATTTTAAAAATTTTGGGTTTCCAGATCTTCCGCTAGCTATACATTACTACAGACTGTTCTGTTTTTGACAAATTCTGTTTTTTCGTGTGTTGTTTGCTTATTTTGATGAATCTATGGCTAGTAAAATAGTTTATAAATCATAGAGAAGTTGGAATACATTAGGTTTAACACCAATATAAATAAATAATGAGTTCATTATAGTACCTTGCAGTGGTCTTTTGTTTTCTTTCGCTAACGGAGCTCACGAGATTTTCTACTTTTTGTTTTGTGTTGTGAAGTTTTCAAGTTTTGGGTAAAGATTTGATTGATTATGGAACTAGGAGTGGCAAGAGCGTAAGCTTTGGGATGCCCATGGCACCCCCAAGATAATCTAAGTACACCAAAAAGCCAAAGCTTGGGGATGCCCCGGAAGGCATCCCCTCTTTCGTCTACTTCTATCGGTAACTTTACTTGGAGCTATATTTTTATTCACCAATTGATATGTGTTTTTCTTGGAGCGTCTTGTATTATTTGAGTCTTTATTTTTTAGTTTACCACAATCATCTTTTCTGTACACACCTTTTGAGAGAGACACACATTATTCGGAAATTATTAGAATACTCTATGTGTTTCACTTATATCTTTTGAGTTATATAGTTTTTCTCTAGTACTTCACTTATATCTTTTAGAGCACGGTGGTGGATTTGTTTTACAGAAACTATTGATCTCTCATGCTTCACTTATATTATTTTGAGAGTCTTAAATAGCATGGTAATTTTCTTGAATAATCATAATATGCTAGGTATTCAAGATTAGTAAAAACTTTCTTATGAGTGTTTTGAATACTAAGAGAAGTTTGATGCTTGATGATTGTTTTGAGATATGGAGGTAGTGATATTAAAGTTGAGTAGTTGTGAAATTGAGAAATACTTGTGTTGAAGTTTGCAAGTCCCGTAGCATGCACGTATGGTAAACTTTATGTAACAAATTTGAAACATGAGGTGTTCTTTGATTGTCTTCCTTATGAGTGGCGGTCGGGGACGAGCGATGGTCTTTTCCTACCAATCTATCCCCCTAGGAGCATGCGCATAATGCTTGGTTTTTGATGACTTGTAGATTTTTGCAATAAGTATGTGAGTTCTTTATGACTAATTTTGAGTCCATGGATTATACGCACTCTCACCTTTACGTCATTGCGAGCCTCTTCGGTCCCGTGCATTGCCCTTTCTCACATTGAGAGTTGGTGCAAACTTCGCCGGTGCATCCAAACCCGGTGATATGATACGCTCTTTCACACATAAACCTCCTTATATCTTCCTCAAAACAGCCACCATACCTACCTATTATGGCATTTCCATAGCCATTCAGAGATATATTACCATGCAACTTTCCACCATCCCTGTTATCATGACATGTTCATCATTGTTATATTGCTTTGCATGATCATGTACTTGACATCGTATTTGTGGAAAAGCCACCGTTCATAATTTTTCATACATGTCACTCTTGATTCATTGCATATCCCGGTACACCGCCGGAGACATTTATATAGAGTCATACCTTGTTCTAGTATCAAGTTGTAATCATTGAGTTGTAAATAAATAGAAGTGTGATGATCATCATTTAATAGAGCATTGTCCCAATAAAAAAAGAGAAAGGCCAAATAAAAAAGGAGAAGGCCCAAAAAAAAAGATAAATAAAAAGGGACAATGCTACTATCTTTTTTGCCGCACTTGTGCTTCAAAGTAGCACCATGATCTTCATGATAGAGAGTCTCTTGTTTTGTCACTTTCATATACTAGTGGGAATTTTTCATTATAGAACTTGGCTTGTATATTCCAATAATGGGCCTCCTCAAGTGCCCTAGGTCTTCGTGAGCGAGCAAGTTGGATGCACACCCACTAGTTTCTTTTGTTGAGCTTTTATACATTTATAGCTCTAGTGCATCCATTGCATGGCAATCCCTACTCCTTGCATTAACATCAGTTGATGGGCATCTCCATAGCTCATTGATTAGCCTCGTTGATGTGAGACTTTCTCCTTTTTGTCTTCTCCACAAAACCCCATCATTATACTCTATTCCACCCATAGTGCTATATCCATGGCTCACGCTCATGTATTGCGTGAAGGTTTATAAAGTTTGAGATTACTAATGTATGAAACAGTTGCTTGGCTTGTCATCGGGGTTGTGCATGATGAGAGCATTCTTGTGTGACAGAAATGGAGCATGACTAAACTATATGATTTTGTAGGGATGAACTTTCTTTGGCCATGTTATTTTGAGAAGACATAATACCTTAGTCAGTATGCTTGAAGTATTATTATTTCTATGTCAATATTAAACTTTTATCTTGAATCTTTCAGATCTGAATATTCATGCCACAATTAAGAAGAATTACATTGAAATTATGCCAAGTAGCATTCCACATCAAAAATTCTGTTTTTATCATTTACCTACTCGAGGCCAAGAAGGAATTAAGCTTGGGGATGCTTGATACGTCTCCAACGTATCTATGCTATATTATCTTCAGTTTTGGACATTATTGGGCTTTATTATCCACTATTATATTATTTTTGGGACTAACCTATTAACTGGAGGCCCAGCTCATAATTGTTGTTTGTTTGCCTATTTTAGGGTTTCGAAGAAAAGGAATATCAAACAAAGTCCAAACGGAATGAAACCTTCAGGATCGTGATTTTTGGAACGAACAAGATCTAGGAGACTTGGACCCTACATCAAGCAACCAACAGGGAGGCCACGAGGTAGGGGGGCGCGCCTACCCCCCCAGGCGCGCCCTCCACCCTTGTGGGCCCCCTATTGCTCCACCAACATACTTCTTCGTCCTATATATACCTACGTACCCCCAAACGATCAGATACGGAGCCAAAACCCTAATTCCACCGTCGTAACTTTCTGTATCCACGAGATCCCACCTTTGGGCCTCTTCCGGAGCTCCGCCGGAGGGGGCATCGATCACGGAGGGCTTCTACATCAACACCATAGCCCTTCCGATGAAGTGTGAGTAGTTTACCTCAAACCTTCGGTTCCATAGTTATTAGCTAGATGGCTTCTTCTATATTTTTGGATCTCAATAGAAAGTTCTCCCCCTCTCTTGTGGAGATCTATTCGATGTAATATTCTTTTGTGGTGTGTCTGTTGAGACCGATGAAGTGTGGGTTTATGATCAAGTTTGTCTATGAACAATATTTGAATATTCTCTGAATACTTTTATGTATGATTGGTTATCTTTGCAAGTCTCTTCGAATTATCAGTTTGGTTTGGCCTACCAGATTGATCTTTCTTGCAATGGGAGAAGTGCTTAGCTTTGGGTTCAATCTTGCGGTGTCCTTTCCCAGTGACAGTAGGGGCAGCAAGGCACGTATTGTATTGTTTCCATCGAGGATAACAAGATGGGGTTTTCACCATATTGCATGAGTTTATCCCTCTACATCATGTCATCTTGCATAAAGCGTTACTCTATTCTTATGAACTTAATACTCTAGATGCATGCTGGATAGCGGTCAATGTGTGGAGTAATAGTAGTAGATGCAGGCAGGAGTCGGTCTACTTGTCTTGGACATGATGCCTATATACATGATCATACCTAGATATTCTCATAACTATGCTCAATTCTGTCAATTGCTCAACAGTAATTTGTTCACCCACCGTAAAGTACCTATGTTCTTGAGAGAAGCCACTGGTGAAACCTATGGCCCCCGAGTCTATCTTCATCATATTAATCTTCCAATACTTAGTTATTTTCTTTGCTTTTATTTTACTTTGCATCTTTATCATAAAAATACCAAAAATGTTATCTTATCATATCTAACTCTCGTAAGTGACCGTGTAGGGATTGACAACCCATTATCGCGTTGGTTGCGAGGATTTATTTGTTTTGTGCAGGTGCGATGGACTCGCGTGTAGCCTCCTACTGGATTGATACCTTGGTTCTCAAAAACTGAGTGAAATACTTATGCTACTTTGCTGCATCACCCTTTCCCTTCAAGGGAAAACCAACACAGTGCTCAAGAGGTAGCAAACACTAATGGATAAGAGGTAAACTTATCTGTTTGGATTGTCGGGGATCACTGTGTCGTGCAATCTTCTCGTCCCTTGTCGGAGTCAAGTTCACGGCAAGAACCTGCAACTCCATGTAGATGATAATGAATGAAGGATGCAATCCTCTCTATATGCATATGAAAATGCTCATGAAATGCTTATGAAGTGATCTGGGTGTGCTCGTGCATACATGCGATCTTGATCGAGGCCCCCCCACAGTGCTTGTTTATTTTCTCTTGCACGGGGTCATCGCCCCGGCTTTGTACAAGGGGTTACATGCAACTAAGGCAAGACATGTACAAAAGGGTGGCTGCCGGGCAGCCTTGCACCATACGGATAGTACTTACGGAGATGCTCAATATTCCATGAGTTTTGCAACTGTTTGCCATCCCCGGTCTCCAGACAGACTGCACCAGGTCTGGTGACTCGTACCACCTGGTAAGGGCCTTCCCACTTTGGTGACAGCTTGCTTGTATCCTTGGCGGACTGAACGCGCCTAAGGACAAGGTAAGCTTCCTCAAAACACCGCGCATGAACCCTACGGCTATGACAGCTTGCTGGTAGCGTGCAGCACACATAGCAGCCCGGAGACGGTTTTCCTCGAGTAGCACAGCGTTGTCAGGCCGGTGTTAATCTTGCGCTACTTCATCGTAGGCAAGCACTCAAGGGGACCTCTCAATGATTTCCGTGGGGATAACTGCTTCTGCCCCGCAAACCAAGGAGAAAGGAGTCTGCCCGGTTGCTCAGTTAGGTGTCATTCTGAGGGACCAGAGAACTACCGACAGCTCCTCGATCCACCGCCTACCGTGCTTCCGCAACATATCAAAAGTTTGTGTATTGAGTCCGCGAAGCACTTCAGCGTTCGCCCTCTCAGCTTGTCCATTGATCTGGGGGTGCCACAGAAGCGAATAAGATTTTACATCCGAGGGTAAGAACTTATTGCATGAAGGCTTGGCTCGTGAACTGGGTGCTGTTGTCAATGATGATCCTTGCCGGAACTCCGAAATTACACACCAATTCTTTCAAGAACTTAATAGCTGACTGAGCAGTCACCTTTCTCACGGGAGTCACTTCCGGCCACTTTGTAAACTTGTTGATGGCTATGAACAATAATTCAAAGCCCCCCGATTGCTCGAGGGAAGGGGCCGAGGATATTGATCCCCCAGACTAAAAAATAGCCATGATAGAGGGATTGTCTGAAGAGCTTGGGCAGGCAGGTGTATTTTCTTGGAATGGAACTGGCAGGCTTCACATTTCGTGACAAACTCAACCACATCTTGGAGGGCTATGGTCCAATTGAATCCTTGCCGGAATGCTTTCCCAACTAATGCCCTTGATCCAATGTGGGAGCCGCACATTCCTCTGTGATTCTCATCCAGCAATTCCTTTCCATCCTCCCGGCAAACACGCTTCAATTTCACAGTGTTGGGCCTTCTTCTATATAGAGTCACATTGACAAACTCATACATACTGGCCCTCCAGTCTACTCTTTAGCTTCATCTTGGTTGACAGGGAGTTCTCCGGTTTGGAGGAAGTGGACAATGTGCCTTGCCCAAGTTGGACCCTGGGGCCGGCAACGAGGACAAGCGGCACCTCCTCTTCTGCGGCAGCACCAGCCTTGTTTGCGAGGTCCATAGGCCTGGCTAGCGGGGGTGGTCCAGCAGGCTATGAGGAGTTTTTTTGGCAGGGTCTCTGCCAGGAGCGGATGGCTCTGCTAGAAGAGGTTTACCATAGTCCAACTTTCTACTCTTCCAGGCCATTGTGGCTGGTGATATGGAGGGTTGAGATAGATGGAGAACAAAAGTTCCTGGTTCCACAGGAAGCTTCTGCGCAGCACACTTTGACAGGTGATGAGCTATGCTGTTTTCCGCACGGGGTACGTGCTCTGTTTGCAACCCGTCAAAGTGCTCCTCCAATCTCCTTACTTCCTCGACGTATGCTTCCATCAATGGGCTTTGGTTATCCTTGTTGACTTGTCTCACCACAAGCTGTGAATCTCCCCGAATGATCAGCTTCTTAATTCCCAATTCTGCTGCAATCCTGAGCCCAGCAAGGAGCCCTTCATACTCTGTTGTATTGTTGGTGGCTTCTTCCCGGGAAAAGTGCATCTGGATGACGTACTTCAAGTGCTCCCCGGAGGGGGCAACAAGAAGCATGCCAGCCCCTGCACCTTGTAGGGAAAAAGCACCATAATATACATGAACCCTTCTAGGGGTGATTCCTTGTCGGGGATGGTTGTCTCTATCCTTTCCTCATTAGGGGTTGGCGTCCATTCTACAATAAACTCTGCCAATGCCCTGATTTGAATAGTTGAAGTGCTCTCAAACTTCAAATCAAAGCTAGATAACTCCAAAGCCCATTCCACTATTCTGCCAGTTGCCTCAAGGTTTCGGAGTATCCTTTGTAACGGAAAACGAGTAACAATCGTGATCTCATGGGCTTGGAAGTAGTGGCGCAGTTTCCTTGAGGCCTTAACGAGACCAAAGGTCAACTTTTGCACACCAGAGTACCTCGATCTAGCCCCATGTAACAAGGAGCTGACGACGTACACTGGGCGTTGCACCACTTTCTTCGTTGACGTGTCCCTGGGGTTGTTTTCGTTGCCATGCTCACTGCTGTACTGATCCTTCTCTGACTCGGCTATTTTCTATTCAGTTTCTGTCTCATCCACCTCTCGCTGGGCTACCAAATCCGCGCTGACCACCTAATTGGTTGCCGTTAAGTATAGCAACAATGGTTCTTGGGGTTTGGGCGCAACCAAGGTGGGTATGGACGACCGGTAGGCTTTTAACTCTTGTAGTGCTACATCTCCTTCCAGGGTCCACTTCATAGGCCATGCCTTCCTCAAAACCTTGAAGAACGGCAGGGCACGCTCGACAGACTTGGAGATGAATCTGCTCAGCGCGGCAATGCATCCCGTCAAGCACCCCACATCCTTAACTATCCTTGGTGCTTGGATCTGCTCAATGGCCTTTATCTTGTCGGGGTTGGCTTTGATCCCTCGATGGGACACAAAGAACCCAAGTAGCTTGCCGGAGGGAACACCGAATACACACTTCTCTGGATTAAGCTTCAGATTGATCTTGCGCAGATTAGCCAATGTTTCTTCCAAATCCTGGATAAGGGTGGTCTTATCCTTGGTTTTGACCATGATATCATCTATATAGGCGTCTATATTTCTGTACAACTATGGCTCAAAACCGATCTGGACTGCCGTTGCAAAAGTGGACCCGGCACTCTTTAATCCGAACGGCATGCGGACAAAGCAGTACATACCACACGGAGTGATGAATGATGTCTTCTCCTATCTTCCTTAGACATGAAGATCTGATGATATCCGGAGTATGCGTCCAAAAAGGAGAGCAAATCACATCTTGAAGTAGAATGCACGATCTAGTCGATGCACGGCAAGGGAAATGGGTCCTTCAGGCAAGGCTTGTTGAGGTCTGCGAAATGAATGCAAAGCCTCCACTTCTCATTAGCCTTCCGGAACACTACTGGATTTGCTAACCAAGTAGGATGCAGTACTCCTCTGATCAAACCAGCTGCCTCCAATTTCTTGATCTCTTCGGTAATGAAATGTTGCCTCTCCAAGGCCTGCATTCGTACTTTCTGTTTGACGGATCGGGCATGTGGGCAGACAACAAGGTGGTGCTCAATTACCTCCCTGGGAACACCGGGGATATCAGATGGTTACCAAGCAAACACATCGATATTCGCCCACAGGAAGGCAACGAGCGTGTTATCCTATTTGTCATCGAGGGTGGCACTAAGAGTGAAAGTACCATCAATGCTAGCCAGCCCTGCCGGGACCTTCTTCCCTTGGGGTGCAGTAACCTTGGATCTCTTGCTGTTGGAACACTCCGGCACGTCGTCAACAGGTGCCGTGCACTTGGAGGGGCACGCTTCCCGGACTCCTTGACAGAGGTCCTACAATCCCTCTTCTTTCCTTTGCTTTCCTTGGCGGGAATTGTCGTTGTTGCGGCTTCTGCTGCAACTGCATCCCGATGCATCTTGTCCACACAGATAATTGCATCCTTCTCATCAGATGGGATAGTGATGACACCTAGTAGCCCAGGCATTTTCAAGGTGTTGTAAGCATAGTGGGATGCTACCATGAACTTGGGCAGGGCTGGTCATTGAAGAATCCCATTTTACGGCAGGGGGAGATGAACCAACAAAATCTTCTCAGTCCGATATTTCAGCTCTCCCCCAAATGTCACTGGCAACATAATCTTTCCCTTAGGATGACTCTTGTCGGGATTAACTCCTTGAAACATGCCTGTGACTTCTAGCTCTTCTTCTCCTATCTTAAGCTTGCTAATAACTATTGGGGAAATCAGATTCAACCTGGCCCTGCCGTCCACTAGCATGTTTGTAACCTTGAGGTTGCAAATTGTTGGGGAAACCAACAACGGTAAACACCCTACCGTAGTGGTGCGATCAGGGTGATCCTCTCCGTCAAAGATGATGGGTGCGCGGGACCATTTGAGCGGTTTTCGGGGCCCTGGTGCTGGTTCCACAACATTGTCCTCTCGTGCCCATCGCTTGAGTTGGCGATGAGAGGTGTGCAAAGATGCACCTCCATCAATGCATAGGGTGTCAGTGGCCTTCTGAAATTCTTGCTCACTAGTTTCCTATTCATCATCCCGTCCATCACTGTCATCATCACATGTTTCCTTCTCTTGGCCCCTAGTGGGCTTTCCTTGGTTCCGGAAGGGTCTACCAGGGTGATTTGCTTCACCACCCCGGCCCTTACCGCCAGCAGAATTCTGACCATTCTCCTCGTCACGCTTATCATAATCTGCCCTCTGCTTCTTGACAAGGTGCTTAACCTGATAACACTCCTGAAGGTCGTGGCCTTTGGTCTGGTGGATCTTGCATTATGGCCCATCTCCTTTCCCAACTTTTTCGGTGATAGCGGCTTCCCGGCATGCAGTGCACGCGGCAGCTTACTTGCCGGCGGCCTCAACGTTGGCCTTCTTGCCGGTACTAGGCGTGCCCGATCCTTCCACAATCATTACTGCCTTATCCCTTGGCTTCTTATTGTGCTTCTTGCTCTCTTCTAACCAATTGATTCATATTCATCTTTTGAGTCAAATTAATGCAACCTTCTTCTCCGGGCTACTTCCTTCCTTCTTCCATCCGGGCGCATTTATCCACCAGCGTATATAATTCTTTCATAGTCTTGGGAAACCGCATGTTCATTTTGGAACGAATGCGGCGATTGCGCACATTGGACTGGTAAGCTGCAATAACAGCTGCTGGATGGATATTTGGAATATTTCTATGAACTTTACTGAATATCTGCAAATACTTGCATAGGGTTTATCCTTCCTTCTACTGGAGAAGGTGCAGGTCGCTGGGCTTGCTGGGCTCTTAGTGGCCACCGGTGAAGGAACCGATGAACTCGTGGCATAGGTCTAGCCATGACAAAATGAAGGACTTCGGCAACTGCATCACCCAAGACCTCACATTGGACTTGAGGGCCAAACGGAAGTAGTTGGCGAACACCTTCTCATCTCTTCCCCCGACAGCCTGAACAACGATGGTGTAGATGCTCACAAACTCTGCCGGGTTTAGCCTCCCGTCGTACATCTAATGTATCTCTAGCTTGACCGCGCGAACGGATGGCCAACAGACTTGCCACAACTCTCATGTAAAGGCAGGGCAGCCGACCTCGAAAGGCAAACACCTGCCAACACAGAGCGCAGGCTCATCGATGTTGAGGTCGTCGCACCCGTCGGTCTGGCGGGGTTCGTTCCGGCGCCGTTCGACGACAACACGCGTGTCTCCCCGTTGCTGTCTTCCGGGGTTCGACGTTGGCCTCGACGTGGTCGAGGGTTAGAAGACGCCATCAAGATGTCATCAGGGTCCTGATTGTGCGGCGCCCACGCCGACTGCTGTGGTGGGGACTGAACCGTCTGGACGGCCCCTTCCGTATGGCCAGCAGTGCGGGTGGTGGCTGTCTCTTGGGGAGGTTGTGGTGGGAAAGCTCGTTGTGAGCCCCCAGCTATGGCGAAACCGAGCAGGCTTTGGATGGTGGCACGTCATTCATCCATCTGCTCAGCTGCTGGTGGGAACATCAGAAGTATCTGAGCTCGCCATGGCCTCCGTGGCTGTGCTTGGCATGGATGTCGATGATGTCGACCGCACCGTTGCCAGGCTCCTGATGGTGCTAGTGGCGGCTGCAGCGGCGCCGCGCCCACGATGTTGTGGGACGTCCACCGGGGCAGTGGGGTCGTGCAGCGATGGTGCTCGAAGATCAGTAGCTTTGTTGAGTGCAACGGTCTGGTTGGCTCGTCCGAGATGAGGCGCATGTGCCGTGGTCACTCCCGTGGTGGGGGTGACCGGAGGGAGATGGCTCGCCCTGGAACAAGCGTCGTTGCTGCGGCTGTGCTCGTCGGTGAGAGGAGGGGGCGCGGACGGAGTGACCCCCTCGCCAACACCTTGTAGAGCCTGACCGTCGAGACATCGTTGATGCTGTTCTCCTCCGGTAGCACCGGCCTCCGTGTCGGTCGCAGGAGAGGTGGTAATGGCGCCAACTACTCCAACCACGCCCCCAGCAGCTTCCACATCCTTGCATGCCCCTGTGTCCCCCGCGGTGTTAGAGGCCGCGGGCGGTCGAGCCTTCGAGGTGGATGGATGAGCTGAGGCACCAGATTTCTTCTTGGGCGCCATGGTCAATGGCGTTGTCGAGGATGAAGATGGTGTTGAAGATGACGCACTACCCACACTTTTAGGTTCGCGCAAGCGAGCCCCCTACCTGGCGCGCCAAAGATGTCGCGGGTTGTCCGCGGCCACCTATGGGACCGGGCGACCCCTTGGTGGTTCGGCAGGGGGACGTTGCATTGCACAATGAGCAGACCAGCGTACGGCAGCGCGGCAGAGAGCACATAAGCAATTTACCTAGGTTCGGGCCACCGTGAGGCATAAGACCCTACTCTTGCTTTGGTGGATTGATGGTGTAGTGAATGTGATGATGTGTAGTACATTTGCCCGGCAGGGTTTGCCTCGGGGCCGCAGCGACTACGCACGTATGGTGGCTTGGGTTCATCAACTTTCCAACCTTCTAACCCTTCCTACGGGTGCCATGGGCCTCCTTTTATAGATTCAAGGGTCACCACAATGGCAAACTAGTCATTATCCACTGATATGATTGTGAACAATGCTATCATACCTAACCCTGCGGGCTGACAGAGTGCATTAAATGCGCTGCCTGGTGTCACATCACTAGTCGCCCGACAAGGCTTGCAGGGCTATCTTGCCAGCTCCGCACTTGTCTCCTTGACATGTGGTAGGACGGGTGTCATCTGTAGGCTTCTGCTGTAGGAAATGGCTGCCATGTGGTGAGCGGCTGCCACTTAATCATCTTGCGGCTTGACACCGCACTGATTGACGACGTGGGTCACCCTTGAGTAGTTGGTGGGGTGGTTCTGCCCCCGCGAACCCCGACAGACCTTGCCAGGGTGCCTTGATTGTCGGCTCCTTGCGGTAGCCTTGCCCCTTGCCGGGCTCGCCCGCCTAGCAAGGGAGGCCCTTCTCTTACGGATATCTTGCTCTTTTGGCTCGATCTTGGTCTCTCTGGACTGCGTGTTGGTTCCTCAAATCTCTTGGTCCTTCAATCTCTGACTTGGGTTGGTGCTTCAATCTTGATCTCATGCCTGTGCACAGTCTGGGCCATAGACCTAGGGTTTGTTGCACCGATGATAGGATACCCTAAGGAAACAATTGGGTACACCTTCTACCACAGATCCGAAGCGAAGATCTTTGTTGCCAAGATTGGATCTTTCGGGGGGATGAACCCCGGGCGGGCAACAGAACCCATATCCTTTTCAAAAACAATGGGGTCGACATCGTCCCTCAAGACGGCTCGTGCTTGGCCGGGTCACTCGACCCGGCCAAGCCCCCTTGACCTGGCCTAATCCTCAACACTTCTCCAACAAGCCAGCTTAAGACAGCCGAGCCCGGCACACCAAAACTTCTCCAGCATGTCGGCTCCCCCCTTGGCGTGTTCTCCAACCTGGCCAAGGGTCAGCGACCGTCCCATCACATTCGTACGGTGGGATGAGTCGCCACCTACTAATGACCGAAGCCATAGTGCCCCGCCCATGCCTCTTGTCAGCCGGACGAGGCAACAGTATCCACCACCTATCCGCTGACCAGGGCCGGCGTGACAACAGTGCACCCGTCGTCACCCATGACACCAACAAGTGGCGACCTGACGTAACACCCATGTTGCCGACTCGACCCGGCCACTCCCCGACGATCGACAAGACGGCCAACAGTGCCCCCGTACCCGGCGGGTCCCACGCCCGGGAAACCTGGTGAGGCCTGGTACCCGGCGGGTCCCATCCCCGGGTTCCTAGACGCTGACGACTCGGCCCTACAACCATGTAACATTACCTTTGTACCCCTAGGAGCCCTCATACATAGGGAGGACAGCAGTAGTAGCACCATCACGATCACCGGCGGAAGCAAGATCGTCTCCTCCCGCCTACACATACACGTAGCTAGCAACACCGAGGAGAGGGAACTGCCTAAGCCCTAGCCAGCTTCCCTTCTTCCTCCATACAGCTCCAGGAGCAACCTTGTACTATTACATATAAACCAAACTTGGCAGCGGTAGGGGTCTTATCTCTCGAGAGAGCCTCGAACCTGGGTATGTCTTGCGTCCCATGCTCCCTCATGCCGACCTCGCCTCTGGAGCCCACCACTGCCCTTGAGCATCCTCCTCTCTTTAGCCATCCAATGATATCTATCGTGCGCCCACCATGACAGTTGGCGCCCACCGTGGGGCGGCTCGAGGTTCTGGCCGAGAGCATGCTTCAGACGGGGCTCTACTGCGATTCCGACGAGCCCGTCACGCTGGCGGACGACATCATCGACGCACTCGCCACCTCCTTCCCCGTGATGCACATCTCCAACGCGCCTGCGGCCGATGAGTACCCCAGCGAGGTACTTGACTTTTCCGACTCCCCCCTTTCCCTCGGTAGCGGCACTCCCGCCGGGGCGATGGACCTCTGCGTGGAGGTTTTCATCACCGACACCGGCGCCGCTTCCTCGTCTAGCGTGGCGAGGAAGGCCGTTGAAACCAAGACCATAGCGGGGCGGGCCAGCCTGCCCATCCCCTGCGGGCCACAATGCAGAGCCTTCGCGTCCCCATCGGCACCGACATCAACGCCTCCGACATCGCCAAGGCCCGGACTCGCCTCGATGAGGACCGCCAGCGCCTGCTGGACCTCATCGAGACGCTCGCAGCCACGCAGCACCGCCTCGACCCCGCTCAGCTGGAGCGCAATGCCGCCTATGGCTTCACGCCAGACGCGCCTGAGCCAGGCTGGGTCACCGACGTGCGGGCCCGAGGCAGCAAGATCGGGTCTGCCTTCGGCGCCGTCCCTCCCGTCTAGGAGACTCCCGTGAAGAACATGTGTGCTGCCCAGGTGGCTGGGGTTGGCCTGGACCAGCTCATGTGCGAAGAGCTGCAGAACCGCCTCAAGAGGGTGAATGACCTCCTCGTTGTGGCCAACGTGCAGCAGGACCGCCTCAACCAACTCGCCATGTCGACCGGATCCGGCTTCGCCCGCGTCACTGGACCCAGCGATTTCTAGCACATGGTGTCCTCTCCACCCGGCGAGGCGGACTCCGGCCGCACTCGGACTCGGCACAACCCTGCCCTAACGACTGTCGACGGATTAAGCGACGAGCCGGCTTTCGAGGCCCGACGCCAACTCGACCCTCTGCTCCAACCCAGCCGATGTCCGACGAGACGAGACACGGCCCCCCGCGGCGTGCTGACTAACCGACTGGACCCGCGCGCCATCGACGACATCGACACCTATCACCACCTCGACCGACTCGCCCTCTTCCAAGAGCTGGAGGAAATCGGCCCCGTCGGGCCGGCATGCTTCGGACCGCGCATCCAAGGTGAGGCCTTTACCAAGGGGTTCACGCTCCCCCGCAACACCCCAAGTACAATGGCACCATGAAGCCGGAGGACTAGCTCACCGACTACACCACTGCCATCGGCATTGCCGGTGGCAACCGCCGCCTCGCCGTGCGCTACGCGCCTCTCATGCTCCAGGGGTCGGCCCACACCTGGTTGAACAGTCTGCCGGAGGGCAGCATCAACACATCGGTCGATTTCGAGCAAGCCTTCATGCGCAACTACACCGGCACGTACAAGCGACCCAGCCGCCCCAATTAGCTCGCCATGTGCGTGCAGGGATAGGAGGAGACCGGCTGCGAGTATCTCGCACGCTGGACTGAGCTTCGGAATAGCAATACAATACAATACTTCGTCAACGGGTGCCGGGACGACACCCTCCTCAAGCACAATCTCTTGCGCTCTAAGCCGGCCACCATGGCCGTGCTCATATTGACAACGGAGAAGTATACCCACACCGACTCCGTCATGAAGATCCAGGTGACGCTGGACGAAGCCGGGAAACGGAAGCCGGTCCCGCCTCCGAAGCTGGCTGGTGAAGGAAGCCGGCAGCAGCACAACCAGCAGAACAACAAGCGCAAGGCCGATCAGCCAGCCCAGCGCTACGACTACCGGCTCGTCGTGGCTGCTGAGCAGGCGCCCGCGGCCGACCCGGCCGCCAAGCGCCGGCAGACCAGCAAGACGACATGGCAACCCGCCATGAGTTTCGGGGAGATGTTCGATGCTCCCTGCAAGCACCACAGCGCGCGCAAGGCCATCAACGCACATGCTTCGGCAGTGCGCAATCACCAAGCCCATCATGAGGGGCAATGTCCCATCTCCTCCGGCCCTGGCTCCGGGAGCAGGGCAACCACCTCCCCCTCCACCGCCGTCCCCGGCCGGAGGTGCGATGCATGGTGACGCCTACCCAGCCCAGAATGCAACCTACATCGTCTACACCAGCCTAGGCGACGACAAACGTAGCGAGCACCTTCTTTGGCAGGAGGTGAACACCATCATCCCGGCCAAGATGAAGTACATTCACTGGCAGAGCGCCCACTCACCTGGACTCAGGAGGACCACCCGACCATCATGCCAATCCCAGGTGGTTACGCCCTCGTCCTCGACCCCACCATCATCACACCTCGGCGCACGTGCAAGTTCTCTGAGGTGCTCATTGACGGTGGCAGTAGCATCAACATCCTCTACCGCGACACCATGACCAAGCTCGGCCTCGAGGCCAAGGACATGAAGGCAACCTGAACGGTTTTCAAGGCGTCGTTCTCGGCCGCTCCTGCTCCCCGATCGGCCAGATCTGGATCGACGTCCTGTTCGATGACAGTTGCCATTTTCGATGCGAGCCGATTTGGTTCAAAGTGGTGGATCTGTCCAGCACGTATCATGCGCTGCTCTATGCCTACCTGAAGATAAAGCTGCCGGGTCTAAAGGGCCTCATCACCATCACTGGCGACTACCGAAAGTCCATATAGTGCGCCCGAGACGGAGCCAAGCTGGCGAGTCTCTGGTTGTAGCGGAGGAGCGGCGCTAGCTCGACCGGATCGTCGCCCTAGCCCAAGAAGCATCGGCCGCGCCCGTCCCGGCCGAGGATACGGATGACGAAGCCTCATTCAAGCCCTCCAAGGAGACCAAGAAAGTGAAGCTGAACCCGGAAGACCCCAGCTGCAGCAAGTACATTATCGTGGGCACTCGCCTCGACAGCAAATAGGAAGGCGAGCTCGTCCACTTCTTTCCACCGTGAGAATCGGGATATCATTGTGTGCACCCCAAAGGACATGTCGGGTATCCCGAGGAAGTACGCCGAGCAAAAATTCCATGTCCGCTAGGACGCCAAGCATGTCCGTCAACCCCTACGACGTTTTCCTGAAGAGAAGGGAAGGACCATTGGTGAAGTGGTCGCCAAGCTTCTGGCGGCTGGCTTCATCATGGAAGTGTTTCACCCCGAGTGGCTAGCCAACCTAGTCCTCGTTTTGAAAAAGAACAAGACCTGGCGCATGTGTATGGACTACACCAGCCTGAACAAGGCCTGCCCTAAAGACCTGTTCGCCCTCCCGCGGATCTACCAAGTCATCGACTCCACTGCCGGGTGTGAGCTCCTATCCTTCCTGGACGCTTACTCCGGCTATCATCAGACCAAGCTGGACCTGGCCGACGCCCTGAAGACATCCTTCATCATGCCCTTTGGGGCGTATTGCTACATCACCATGTCGTTCAGCTTGAAGAACGCTGGCACCACCTTCCTGCGCTGCGTGCAGAAGTGCCTGCTACCGCAACTCGGCCGCAATATCCACGTCTACGTGGTCGGCATCATGGTGAAGACCAAGCATCACCACACACTCCTTGGCGATTTGAAGGAGACCTTTGCGAACCCGTGCGAGTACAAGGTTAAGCTCATCCCAGAAAAATGCGTTTTTGGCGTCCCGGCCGGAAAGCTACTCAGCTTCCTCTTCTTGGAGCACGACATTGAGGCGTACACAGAGAAAATCAAGGCCAGTGAGCGCATGCGCAAGCCGGCCCGGTTGCGCGATGTCCAGAAGTTCACCAGCGGCTTGGCCTTGGTCAGCCGGTTTGTTAGCCGGCTGGGCGCGACCCGACGGCCCAGCGACCCCTGGGCTTGAGCACCGGGGCGCGCTCCCCACTGGCCGCCTCCTTTGAGGCCGGCGCCCCCTCCGGCAAATTCTCCGACGCCTCTCCGGCCCCTACTCTGGCTCGGTGGGCCGACTGGCTTGCGGCTCCACCACCAGCGGCGTCTCGATCGTCAGCGTCCGAGCCACCCCCGCCGGCGCTGTCCGCGACGTCTCCCCCAAGATGGTGTCACTGCCGCGTCTGTCGGCCCCCATATGCTCGACCACATCGGTCTATGGTGGGGTGTCATCCGAGACAACCACGACTTCCCGGTCGAGGTCCATCACATTCGCATGGCCTCTGCGGCTGTGCTCCCCCTCCAACAACAGCACGAAGACCGTCGCCGCCGCCACCGTCCGTGCCGGCATCTCCGACCACGACGGCAATTAGCCGGCTCGCGCCAACTGTCAGGACCCCGATTCCAAGTCACATCGATCTAGCCGGTAACACTTCATATCACTTTGGGGCCTCACGCACGGTATTCCCACGGGTGTCGCCTTACCATGGCCCGGGACCGTTTGCGCCTTTTGGCTCACGTATATGATAGTGTCGCTAGCATCCATATGACAGGGAAACCGGGCCGACATGGCTAGTCGTGAACCCAAAGTGGCACCAACCTATGGGGACAGACATACATGAATCAGATCAAGCATGTCGGTCAGCAGCGTGTGAATACGGGCTGTAGCACTGGGCTAACAGGACTCCGGGAACCCGGGCTATGGCAGGCTAGGAAGGACTCCGGATGTCACCCCGTGACATTTTCCCGAGGGGACAAACCCAGGAACCAAGTGAAACACATGTCGGCCAGTCAAGTGTCCTGAGCAGTACTGCCGGGCTAGCAGGACTCCGGTGAACCGGGCTGTCGCAGACTACTATGGCTCATGGAAGCACTAGACTACATTTCCCCATAAGAGAGGCTGTCAAGGATAAACAACTAGATTGTCGGATCCCACACATACCAAGCATTTCAATCATACACACAATATGCTCGATATGTGTAAATACAACATAGCATCACAACATAACTCTACGACTCAAATATTTATTCAATAGGCTCCGAGGAGCGAGATATTACAAACATGGGTCTCATGAGCCAATAATCATACCATACAAATCAAAGCACATGCGGAAGCTTAACATGTCTGAGTACAGACATCTACAAATGAAAAAGGCTGAGAAGCCTGACTATCTATCAGATCCTGCCGAGAGCACAAGATCGTAGCTGAGGTATCAAGCTAAATGTCGAAGTCCACGCGAAACTACTAGCGAGACTGAAGTCTCTCTGCAAAACATAAGTTAAGCAAACGTGAGTACAAAAGTACTCAACAAGACTTACTTCAGAACTAGCTACATATGCATCGGTATCAATAGGGGGGTGGTGGAGATTAACTGCAGCAAGCCAGCTTTGACTCGGCAGCTATCTTAAACTACGACTGCAAGTAACTCTTTTGAGGTGGCACAAACGAGCCCACATATTCACCATATCAATACACCACTATGGAACCGCTCCCGTCTCCCTACGAGTACGCCATCCATAGCACTCACGCTTATCTTGCGCATTTTAGAGTATCCACTTTCACTTGTCTATGAACTGCTATAGGCAACCCAGAAGTCCTTTACCGCAGACGCGGCTATTCGAATAGTTTTAATACCCTGCAGGGGTGTACTTCGTCACACATGTTTCCACCACTTAGCGTCTACACACGACATGTGCTCGGCAGACATCAAGCGAAAGCCGACGTGGGTGTAGACCACGACCTGACTAACCGCACAAGTCTCTAGTCCAGGTTTATCGCCTATTCGGGTTCGATCCGCGAGGAGATCTGGTCGGAGTTTCGCTCACAGCCCCAAACGATGTGTGCAGGATTCCCGAGACACCAAACGAGTGCCTGGTACACCGTGCCATGGTGTATCTACCGCATCATAGCCCACCCCTAGGGTCAGTGCTACGCACGGCTGCCAACACATATCCTATAAACACCAGAAACTAGTTGCAACTCCTGGACAGAGGACAAGAGGGGTCAGTAAGTCGAGCGGGGTCATATTTCAGGGCGCAATGTGTGGTAGTAGCTGTTTCATGGATCACAAACACAGAACTCAGTTCCTGAGAACGGTTTCAATGAGACAACCCACCATGTACTCCTACATGGCCTCTCACCGCTACCTTTACCAAATCGTGTTCACACACTTAGCTCACACACAGTAGGACATGTTCACAACTTTCCAATTCGTCCCTGATGACTCAGACCTGAGACAACTCTAAGCAATAGCAGGCATGACAAGCAAACATGAATGAGTAGGCACATCAGGGCTCAAACAACTCCTACTCAAGCTAGTGTGTTTCATCTATTTACTGTGGCAATGACAGGTCATGCAAAGGAAAGGGGTTCAACTACCGCAGCATGTAATAGTTGAATCATTGTTGTCCTAATGCAGTAAAAGAGAGCAGGAGCGAGAGAGTGGGTTTGTATCAGAATGAACAAGGGGGTTTTGCTTGCCTGGCACTTCTGAAGATAGTATAGTTCTTCATCGGTGTCATCGAATTCATCGCTGGATCAACGTCTACTGAGGGGGGACAAACACCGGCAACTGAGAAAGAACACAATCAACACATGACGATATGCAACAATATGATGCATGGTATTACATGGAAATATGAATGTGTTTTGGGCTAATGCAAGCTAGAACATATTGAAATGAGTCCATTTGAACCAAAGATTCAAATGCAAACCCATTTTGTGAAGTCATATTAGTGCATTAACTTGTTTCACCTAAACAGCAAGGTTAAAGTGTTCTAACATGCATGAAACTAGTACAGATGGAAAGATTGGATTTTTCTGATCATTTTTCATATATAATTTGTCTTATTTGGAGTTATAGCTAATTTTCTATGATTTGTAGAAGTTTTGGGCATTTTCTGGAATTTCCTGAATAAACTTAAATCCAGAATATGAGTTATTGCGTCAGCACTGCGTCACTGTGACGTCAGCGGTCAACTGAGACGGTCCAGGTCAACCCTGACCTATGGGTCCCCTCTGTCAGTGTCAATTAAACTAACTAAGTTTAGTTAGCGTTAAACTAATACTAATCCTAGTTTAGTTAGTGGCCTGGGGCCCACACATCAGTGACCCAGGGGGTCAAACTGGGCCCACCCAGTCAATGGTCAGCGGGGGTCAAACCCACCGGCGACTCGACGCCGGCGAAGCCCGAGACAGTGGCGCGGCTCGGAAAACGCCCACAGGGCACGAGCGAGGCTGTTCTTGGGCTCGTTGGAGAGCTCTTGCAGGCGCGCGTCTAGTGGTGGTGGGGGCCGGGCCTATGGTGGCCGGAGCCAACGACGGCGAGCAAGTCGGTGGCGGCCGGAGTTCGGTCAAGCTCGGGGTCGACGTTGCGGTGCACGGGAGGGCTAGCTGATGGTGGTTTTGGGTTTGTAGGAGCATGCTAAACACGTAGCAGTGCTCGGACGCGAAGGTTGCTAGCCTATTCGCCGGCGACGACGAGCACGGCGGTGGTGAGCTCTCGGGTCCGGTGGCTAGCACGCCTATAGCATCCAAATGAACATGGGAGAGGGGGGAAAGATGGCGGGGCTCAAGGCGATCGCGAAGAGGGGCTCAGCTTGCTCGGGGACAGCTTGGCGACGACGAATCGACGTCGGCGGTGACCGGCTCCCGAGGTTGAAGACGATGGCGATGATGACGCTACGAAGCGTTTGGCGTCGCGTGAGTCGACAGAGAGGCATAGGCGTCGGTGGCGGAGCTCCTAGGCATGTCGGAGAGGCGAGGGGGAGGCGGTGGCCACG
>NC_041386.1:388993388-389006956 GCF_002162155.2 Triticum dicoccoides | reverse complement strand
AGGGAGAGAGCTCCAGAGTGAGGGAGAGGCAGAGGGGGTCGAGGACGTTCCCGTGGCGCGGAGACACGGCGAGGGGGAAGCAGGAGGTGGAAGCAGGAGGTGGAGCTCGGGCGTGCGCGCGTCGACACGCCTCTGCCTACTGGCAGGAGGTTGAAGACAGTAGGAGGGAGGAGGAGGTGGGCTGGGCCGGCGGAAACTGGGCCAGACTACAGGGAGGCCAGGTGAGGTTACTCTCTCTCTCTCTCTTTCTAATTTAGTTTCTGTTTTCTATTTTTCTGCAATTGTTTGACTTAATTAAAATGCTAAGACATTTCCAAAAATCATGAAACTAATCATGGCTACTGTTTATAATATATCCAACAGTAAACATTTTAGTTCATGATTATTTGAGCATTTAAAATATTTTATAGCTTTTAAATGCCCAAATGCAAATAGAGTATGATTTAATTCAGAGCCCAAATATGTCATGGAAAAATGTGCATCACCTCTGGTTACTGTTTACAACATTTTCCATAAATGATGAACATTTTTGAAAGCCATTTGGATTTACTGAAAATATTTTAGTTGAACCTAGTGACTTCCTTTGATGCTAGGGGTTTAGGCAATCCCCATTTCAAGTTTGTTTGGAATTTAAACATGATGGCATGATGAACAAGCAAAGTCAAGCAAGGGCTGAACTGGGGCTGTGACAGCTCACCCCCACTAAACAAGAATCTCGTCCCGAGATTCAAGCATAGGGTAAGGTGAAGGGGGAATACAAGCTAACATAATCTTCACGATCCAGGTTGCACCTCATAAGGTTGTTGATTCGTTGCATACATTGATCTTGACATCCTCGCTTTTGAGATCTTCATCCACACGATGACAATGGAAAGAAACCCTACTAGGATTGGTCTTCTCGAAGACCGAGCTATACAATATCACTCGCGGAATGAGATGTTGAAACATCTCGAGTTGAGACACAAAACACATCGAGAGGGATGGAAGAACAATGACAGGGTTTGATTTGGTGGGCAACAATTCCAAGCTTAGAAAGATGGTGGATGGCGTCAAGGTGGGGAGGAAATAATTGCCATGATCCCGTAACGGGGCACCTTGGGAAAGGTGACTCGTTGGACTGTTCCCTTAAGTGGCAAAAAGAATTACTTTTGATCCATAGATCAGTGAAACTCTTCATACCAGCTTAAGGAAAATTACAATTGATTGTTTGAAAGAGCTCGAAGAAATTGCATACTCGGACTAGGATGGATGATGTGGACTACCTTGTGGAAGACAACCGCAATGGATGACTTTTGCTTATCACCGGAAACAGATGGGACCCATGACAGGACCACTCTTGAAGATGATCCTAGATAGCAACTACCGAGAAGGCATCCCATGGGGAATTGGCATAATGGCGGTGCAAACTGGGAACAAAATGCAACTGTTGGGAAAGTTCCAACCATCGTATCTGCCTGAGATTTAGATCTGGTTGGTGTCAGGATATTCCAGAATCAGCAAGTCTGAAAGAAAGTTTGCAACACAAATCGACGAGATGACGTTGTGAGATTCTCGGGATATGAACTATGATAGCAGGCTCGAAAACATGAGCCGGTTCTACTAGATACATGTGAGCAGGTTGTCAAAGACAAGAATGACCACGTAGTAGTCTTATAATAAAAACACTATCGAGTTCTGGTTGGGAACCATCATTGGGATAACGAAGTCTTGTGCATATCCGTCCGGGCCCTTTAGGGTTAGCGCATGAACTTCTTTTCTTTGAACAAATCAATCAGTGGCTTGGTGTGCTAGGAAATACCGATGAAATGGAGGTAACTAATCTCTCAAGCCATAGTATACTTCGCACGTGCATGACTGACTTGGGATGATTCCCGAGGAAGCAAAAACTAACTTTCTCGAATTCACGACGGCAACTTGCACCTAATGCACGTGAACTTGGAGAAAGCTACTTCTTGCACCAAACATATACCTCATGAACGCAACATGAAGGCAATGGTTTAAAGTTCCCAATACTAGCTTAATGTTCAACATGAATCATGGGGGAGACAAAATGTTGCTGATGGGCTCAACAGCAACTCATCAGAGTTTCCATATCACTAGACTTCCACCATCATGTGAACACGGTGATAGCATTGGTCAAACCAAAAGATGTAATGGTGTTTGCTCGAGGGATCAACCACGAGTAAGACAACATTACGAGCATCGTTGGTTCTGATTTGACTTGACGATAGCCCATAGTAAAGTCAAAGTTTTGACAAGACAATAAATCCAACAACTGATCACGAGGACCAATTGGTGAAGATATCATCTTTCTTCAACACACACACACACAAAAGATATCCCTTAACATGAACTAGGTCAGACAAGCTTTTATCTTCCAACTATCCAAGTTGTTGTTTAGATTAACCAACTAGCTCAGGGATATCCAACACCGATTCTTGGAGAAAAGGCGTGGCTACAAGAAACCAACTTGATCCAGAACTCAACATAGCGGTCAGGTGACAACCTGGTAACACTTCCGAGAAGATATTCGGAAAATCACGAACCACCGATATGCCACTAAGCTCAAGAACAATCTTGCTTTTCAGGGCAAGGCGATATGATCAAATAAGCAAGGATAGACACGGTCCCAACTCTTGATCGAGAGTGCACCAGGAAAATGGACTAGGTAGCATGATAAATCTTAGAATGATGACTCAATAACCAACACGCTAAGAATGAGAATATTGTCCATTAACTACCAAGCAACACAGTTGCTAGGAGTATTGATTTCACACATCACGATTCACTTGTGGGCATTCCGGTTGCGACAACACGGGATCGAGGAATGAGAAAATGATGGCAAGAAGTATCACTGCGTCAAGAATTCATGAGAGGTGGTGCAATTCTCATGACAATCCTGACATAAAAGGGGTAATACTCAAGGGTATAACAGAGCAAAAAGTGGGTTGGCATTTGATCTGCAGAACACAACTACTTTGACCCAATCCTGGATATGGATGAGGTACTGGAGTTTGTTTCTCCTAGTCATCCTGAAATAGAATGGCTTAACGAACCACAAGAATAATAGGCATCGTTGGACGAATGCATGCATACCCTTGACTATCAATTGATATCTGAAGGTCAGGAAACAACTAAAGAGGGACAACTCAAAGGAACATATAACTTTCTAAGTTGTGGATGCATAGATTAACTTGTCGAACGAGTTCAACATATTTCTTTCGGATAACCCATGCAGAGAGGTAGGATTGGCAGAGTCACAAGTATAATGGAGAACCCATCAAGAGCACTCTAGTTGTGATCTTTTGGTTCAAAGAACTTCCGCCAAGGATAGTTCAGGGTATCTGGAAGAATGGTATACCATGGACCTCGAGGACTATCACAAGGGTTACTAATTATCCTAAAGGAACTAGCAAGCACTATCAACATGAATTAAGTAAGGTGAATCTCGGGTTCAAGAACCCAGGAATAGAATACCTACTAACTAATAACATCACGGGATGCTTTTGAGAATGATGGCTAGAATCATCACACCGGGAACACAAAACATGGCTAGATTACTAGGTGACTCCCTAAACACCTAGGGTCATAATAATAGCTCCAACATATATGTCGAGGAGTAGAGTACCTCAACAGACCGTTAGTGTGCTTAATCTGGCCCAAAAGGACATCGGAAACGAGAAGAAGGGATTTGCAAATGCATCAGACTAGTTAGAGACCTGGGATGACTCGGACAGCATAATGGTTGTAAATGCTCAAAGATTTGAGACATTTTGCAAAATGGTGGCATAACCACTCAACAACACAATATCAAGGTTCCGAGATCAACTGTCAACATACGGAAGTAGTAGGAACGGAACTGAGGCTTGAAACTATCAATTCTATAAGTCTATGGATTAGTAACACGTCATCCTGATAGATAGATGAGAAGGCCTAGTTCTTAATACCCATAGAAAAGAAGAGGTTGACTCAGATCAGAAGGGCATAGGGTAAAGGAGTAAAAAGAGCTTTATGTTCCCTTCCACAATCAATTCCCTTACATAACTAAAGCATTTCTAGACTCGACTTCAACCAGTTTGGCTTGGTAATCCTACTGGCAGTCAGGCTCTGATACCTAAGCCGTCGGGACCCCGATTCCAAGTCACATCGATCTAGCCGGTAACACTTCATATCAATTTGCGGCCTCACACACGGTATTCCCACGGATGTCGCCTTACCATGGCCCGGGACCGTTTGCACCTTTTGGCACACATATATGATAGTGTCGCTAGCATCCATATGACAGGGAACCCGGGCCGACATGGATAGTCATGAACCCAAAGCGGCACCAACCTATGGGGACAGGCATACAAGAATCACATCGAGCATGTCGGTCAGCAGCGTGTGAATCCGGGCTGTAGCACTGGGCTAACAGGACTCCAGGAACCCGGGCTATAGCAAGCTAGGCAGGACTCCGGATGTCACCGCGTGACATTTCCCTGAGGGGACAAACCCAGGAACCAAGTGAAACACATGTTGGCCAGTCAAGTGTCCTGAGCAGTACTGCCGGGCTAGCAGGACTCCGGTGAACCGGGCTGTCACAGACTACTATGGCTCATGGAAGCACTAGACTACATTTCCCCATAAGAGAGGCTGTCAAGGATAAACAACTAGATTGTCGGATCCCACACATACCAAGCATTTCAATCATACACACAATATGCTCGATATGTGTAAATACAACATGGCATCACAACATAACTCTACGACTCAAATATTTATTCATTAGGCTCCAAGGAGCGAGATATTACAAACATGGGTCTCATGACCCAACAATCATAGCATACAAATCAAATCACATGCAGAAGCTTAACATGTCTGAGTACAGACGTCTACAAATGAAAAAGGCTGAGAAGCCTGACTATCTACCAGATCCTGCCGAGGGCACAAGATCGGAGCTGAGGTATCAAGCTAAACGTCGAAGTCCACGCGAAACTACTAGCGAGACTAAAGTCTCTCTGCAAAACATAAATTAAGCAAACGTGAGTACAAAAGTACTCAGCAAGACTTACATCAGAAGTAGCTACATATGCATCGGTATCAACAGGGGGGTGGTGGAGTTTAACTACAGCAAGCCAGCTTTGACTCGGTGGCTATCTTAAACTACGACTGCTAGTAACTCTTTTGAGGTGGCGCACACGAGTCCACATATTCACCATATCAATACACCACTATGGATCCGCTCCCGTCTCCCTACGAGAACGCCATCCATAGCACTCACGCTTATCTTGCGCATTTTAGAGTATCCACTTTCACTTGTCTATGAACTGTTATAGGCAACCCAGAAGTCCTTTACCGCGGACGCGGCTATTCGAATAGTTTTTATACCCTGCAGGGGTGTACTTCGTCATACATGATTCCACCACTTAGCGTCTGCACACGACATGTGCTCGGCAGACTTCAAGCAAAAGCTGACGTGGGTGTAGACCACGACCCGACCAACCGCACAAGTCTCTAGTCCAGGTTTATCGCCTATTCGGGTTCCATCCGCGAGGAGATCCGGTCGAAGTTTCGCTCACAGCCCCAAACGATGTGTGCAGGGTTCTCGAGACACCAAACGGGCGCCCGGTACCACGTGCCACGGTGTATCTACCGCATCATAGCCCACCCCTAGGGTCAGTGCTACGCATGGCCGCCAACACCTATCCTATAAACACCAGAAAAAAGTTGCAACTCCTGGACAGAGGACGAGAGGGGTCAGTAAGTCGAGCGGGGTCATATTTCAGGGCCCAATGTGTGGTAGTAACTGTTTCATGGATAAAAAACATAGAACTCAGTTCCTGAGAACGGTTTCAATGAGACAACCCACCATGTACTCCTACATGGCCTCTCACCGCTACCTTTACCAAATCGTGTTCACACACTTAGCTCACACACAGTAGGACATGTTCACAACTTTCCAATTCGTCCCCGATGAATCAGACCTGACACAACTCTAAGCAATAGTAGGCATGACAATCAAACATGAATGATTAGGCACATCAGGGCTCAAACAACTCCTACTCATGCTAGTGGGTTTCATCTATTTACTGTGGCAATGACAGGTCATGCAAAGGAAAGGGGTTCAACTACCGCAGCATGTAACAGTTGAATCGTTGTTGTCCTAATGCAGTAAAAGAGAGCAGGAGCGAGAGAGTGGGTTTGTATCGGAATGAACAAGGGGGTTTTGGTTGCCTGGCACTTCTGAAGATAGTATAGTTCTTCATCGGTGTCATCGAATTCATCGCTGGATCAACGTCTACTGAGGGGGGACAAACACCGACAACTGAGAAAGAACACAATCAACACATGAAGATATGCAACAATATGATGCATGGTATTACATGGAAATATGAATGTGTTTTGGGCTAATGCAAGCTAGAACATATTGAAATGAGTCCATTTGAACCAAAGATTCAAATGCAAACCCATTTTATGAAGTCATATTAGTGCATTAACTTGTTTCCCCTAAACAACAAGGTTAAAATGTTCTAAGATGCATGAAACTAGTACAAATGGAAAGATTGGATTTTTCTGATCATTTTTCATATATAATTTATCTTATTTGGAGTTATAGATAATTTTCTATGATTTTTAGAAGTTTTGGGCATTTTCTGGAATTTCCTGAATAAACTTAAATCCAGAATATGAGTTATTGCGTCAGCACTGCGTCACTGTGACGTCAGCGGTCAACTGAGACGGTCCAGGTTAAGCCTGACCTGTGGGTCCCCTCTGTCAGTGTCAATTAAACTAACTAAGTTTAGTTAGCGTTAAACTAATACTAATCCTAGTTTAGTTAGTGGCCTCGGGCCCACATGTAAGTGACCCAGGGGGTCAAACTGGGCCCACCCAGTCAATGGTCAGCGGGGGTCAAAACCACCGGCGACTCGATGCCGGCGAGGCCCGAGACGGTGGCGCGGCTTGGAAAACGCCCATAGGGCACGGGCGAGGCTCTTCTTGGGCTCGTTGGAGAGCTCTTGCAGGCGCGCGTTTAGTGGTGGTGGAGGCCGGGCCTATGGTGGCCGGAGCCAACGACGGCGAGCAAGTCCGCGGTGGCCGGAGTTCGGTCAAGCTCCGGGTCGACGTTGCGGTGCACGGGAGGGCTAGCTGATGGTGGTGTTGGGTTTCTAGGTGCATGCTAAACACGTAGCAGTGCTCGGACGCGAAGGTTGCTAGCCTATTCGCCGGCGAAGACGAGCGCGGTGGCGGTGAGCTCTCGGGTCTGGTGGCTATCACGCCTATAGCATGCAAATGAACATGGGAGAGGGGGGAAGGATGGCGGGGCTCACGGCGATCGCAAAGAGGGGCTCAGCTTGCTCGGGGACGGCTTGGCGACGACGAATCGACGTCGGCGGTGACCGGCTCCCGAGGTTGAAGACGATGGCGATGATGACACTACGAACCGTTTGGCGTCGCGTGAGTCAACAGAGAGGCGTAGGCATTGGTGGCGGAGCTCCTGGGCATGTGGGAGAGGCGTGGGGGAGGCGGTGGCCACGGTGGTGCACGTCGGCGGCAGCGGGGCGCGTTTGGGTGGTGCGAGGGGGAGAGAGCTAGAGGAGAGGGAGAGAGCTCCAGACTGAGGGAGAGGCAGAGGGGGTCGAGGCCATTCCCGTGGCGCGGAGACAGGGCGAGGGGGAAGCAGGAGGTGGAAGCAGGAGGTGGAGCTCGGGCGCACGCGCGTCGACACACCTCTGCCTACTCGCAGGAGGTTGAAGACAGTAGGAGGGAGGAGGAGGTGGGCTGGGCCGGTGGAAACTGGGCCAGACTACAGGGAGGCCAGGTGAGGTTACTCTCTCTCTCTCTCTTTCTAATTTAGTTTCTGTTTTCTATTTTTTCTGCAATTGTTTAACTTAATTAAAGTGCTAAGACATTTCCAAAAATCATGAAACTAATCATGGCTACTGTTTATAATATATCCAAAAGTAAACATTTTAGTTTATGATTATTTGAGCATTTAAAATATTTTATAGCTTTTAGATGCCCAAATGCAAATAGAGTATGATTTAATTCAAAGCCCAAATATGTCATGGAAAAATGTGCATCACCTCTGGTTACCGTTTACAGCATTTTCCATAAATGATGAACATTTTTGAAAGCCATTTGGATTTACTGAAAATATTTTAGTTGAACCTAGTGACTTCCTTTGATGCTAGGGGTTTAGGCAATCCCCATTTCAAGTTTCTTTGGAATTTAAACATGATGCCATGATGAACAAGCAAAGTCAAGCAAGGGCAGAACTGGGGCTGTGACACCAACGCCGTCGCGGCGCTAACCCAGGCCTGGGTCGACGCCACCTCCAACTCCGCCCCGGCCTGGTTCTGGTCCCGCTAGGCAAGGCCTTCGTCGTCGGCCGGGTCTAGAACGAGGACCGGATCTACCCACTCCGACTCCTCCTCATCCCGGTCGACGGTGCCGGAACGGCTCCTCCGGAACGCGGCGCCCTCGACGGACACCACATCTGTCGCCGCCACCGCCAGTAAGATCGGCGACCTGAACACAAGACGAACTAAATACAAGACAAGCAGAGCCACTCGGCAACTCGGCGCAAGCTAAAAGAGAAACTCACTTCAGCACCACAGGAATGGCGGGCCGCGCCACCCTCTCCTGCGACGCGGCGCGCCTCCTCTAGGCGGGCGGTTTCGCCACCCTGGCCAGGTCCGCCATGCGCTTTTTGAGTGGGGCTCACAATGCGATGTTGTCCTTCCCATGCGGCTGCCTCGCTGCCGGCGCCCCCCGAGACGACCCGGCTTCGACTGTGCTGCCGCCACCTCCGCCTGGCGCCGCTACATCAACGACTCAAGTTAGCCCCTCGAGAGCGTCCCGCGACCCAGCGACTCAAAAAGAAAGCACAAGACTTACCAGCTCGACACGGCTATCGGTGTCAAAACCAGCGGATCTCGGGTAGGGGGTCCCGAACTGTGCGTCTAAGGCTAATGCTAACAGGAGGCACGGGACACAATGGTTACCCAGGTTCAGGTAATACCCTACTTCCTGCTTGATTGATCTTGATGATATGAGTATTACAAGAGTTGATCTACCACGAGATAGTAGAGGCTAAACCCTAGGAGCTAGCCTATTATTATGATTCTTGCTGTCCTACGGACTAAACCCTCCGGTTTATATAGACACTGGAGGGGGCTAGGGTTACATAGAGTCGGTTAAAAGGGAGGAGATCTACATATCCGAATTGCCAAGCTTGCCTTCCAACGCAAAGGAGAGTCCAACCCGGAGATGGGACGAAGTCTTCAATCTCGTATCTTATTAGTCCAACAGTCCGGCCAAAGTATATAGTCCGGCTGTCTTAGGACCCCCTAATCCAGGACTCCCTCAGTAGCCCCTGAACCAGGCTTCAATGACAATGAGTCCGGCGCGCAGATTGTCTTCGGCATTGCAAGGCGGGTTCCTTCTCCGAATACTCCGTAGAAGAATTTGAACACAAGGATCATGTCTGACTCTGCAAAATAAATTCCACATACCACCGTAGAGAGTATATTATTACACAAATCTAATCTGCTGACAACTTTTTTATAACATGACGTCCTGCTGTGGCCCGGTCATTATGAACCATTTTTCCCTACCTGCCACTGCACGTGTTGCGATGCGGTTTTATTGGCACATATTTTCGAAGCAGAGATCGTGTTCCCCTTATCACAGGACTCCCATCAATACGGGTGTGGGTAACCCAATCGTGTTTGTTAGTATGATTCCTCGGTTTTAGGCAAGTTCCAAACGGCCACGCGGAGGACGCTTGATATTCACCCTCTTTATAAAGGTGCCAAGGCCTATCATTTTCTTCTCGTGCCCAATCCTTCCCCTCCCCCACCTCAAGTTCCAACACCCAAGGCTTAGGCTAAGCGCTTCGGACCTTCAACCATGTGCGGATCCAACCTTCAAGGTCGCTGGATGGCCTCCTCTATCACAGAGGAGGACATCAAGAAGCTAACGGAAGCCAGGTATCTGACCGCCGAAATCTCGCATAGGCTGCCCGCTTAAGGGTAGGTCATGCCCACTCCCGAACCCAACAAGAGTGTCGTATTTGGTTCCCACGTCCTCCGAGGGCAAGGCCTTAGTCTTGATCGATTTGTAAGAGGGATTATGTTCTATTACGGGCTCGATTTCCATGATCTAGCTCCAGATTCCATCCTTCAAATCTCATCGTTTATCGTCGTGTGTGAGGCCTTCCTCCGCATCACCCCACACTTCGGCTTATGGCTCAAGACCTTCAATGTGAAGCCGAAGACGATCGATGGGCGACACGTAGAATGCGGAGGTGCTACAATAAGCAAAGGCGCCAATCCTCCATTTCCTAAGGGCTCCTTCCCGGAGGTGTCCAACTTATGGCTGCGTGAGTGGTTTTACATTACAGCTCCCCGAAGTAAAAAGTGGGCAGCTGCCCCTGCCTTCCGCTCGTGCGCCCCGCCGCAACTGGCATCATGGGTCAACAAGGGGCTGGACTGGGGGCCAGTTAATGACGTGCTGACATTGCAAAGTCGCATCCGGGAACCTCTCAAGAGGGATGTCAGTCTTGTCAAGGTAATGCAAGTTATGCTAGTTCGTCGGGTCCTGCCATGCCAACATCGATCTCTCCGTCTGTGGGAGTTCAACCCGGAAGGTCCGCGAACTATTCAGCAATTCTTCAGCGTGACGCTCGAAGAGATGTATGGATTGTTCTTCGGATCACGAATAAAGTGTCCGGACACCACCGAGGATGCGGGTCTCAACTACAACCGTCCTGATACCCACGTAAGTAATTCTGTGGCCGAACATGTTGTCTTTTTATTTTTCACAACATCATTCTGAAAAATTCGCACTCGGCCAGGACTGGATAAGAAAGGCGAAGATGATAAGGTGTTAGGCCCCACTTCCCGAAGGCTCACCGGATTTTGTGCTAGCCAGGATGCTTGAGCGCGCACCTTATCAAGTGCCATCAGGGGAAGATAAAGGGAGGAATAAAGAAGCCGAAAGCGGGCTTCATGCATTACTCATCCGAACCGGGGGAATTAGTGTCTCCGCGAAGGAGGATAATCGGGGAGAAGAATCTAGAATCCCCACTCCACAAGGAAGGAAAAGGACCGCCCCCGAAGACTTGGGAACGAAGACTTGGGAAGAATGTCTTTACCGCACAGTGCCCGCAAGGGGGCCTACCCTCCACCGAGCTATAAGTGAACAAGAGTACTTTTGGTAAATATATCCTGCTTTATCTCCGAGGACAATAACCACGACCTATATCTTGCAGTCCGGCTCATAGCCCTTCTCGACAGAGTTCGTCTCCGGGGGATCTTCTTCCGGAGATAATGGAGAGCGAAACGCCTCCCCCTGCCTCCCCGCCACCTGGGGCGGACGACCCTTAGGTGTCATCACGGAGGATTTCTCCTGATCTGCCAAGGCCAGAAGGTGACCCTTCGGCCACCCGAAGTCCAGAGTATTCGGCTCCTAAGGAGAGCAACAGAAAGAGTCTGGGTTTGTCCGGTGCACAACCGGACGCACTGATGGGTCTTTTGGAGCAAGCGGCTATCTCAGAGGCACATCGTTCTTTAATGGGTACGGTGGCTGGGAGGATTTCATCCGCCAAAAATGGGTTGCATGAGGCTTTTATGAGCCTGGTAAGAGGCTTTGAGGTACGCAAAATAATATACAAATTTTATGATGATACCGCACATGCTAGGTGTGCTATATACAGATAGTAGCCCCTGAGACTCTGGTTGCTATCCAGAGGCAACAAACAGAGGATCATAGTACCAGGTAATGATCGCGTTGCTTTCATGTGCAGAAGGTTGAGGGTCTGGTGGCTGGACGGACTGCTGAGTTTGCCAGAATGAGGCGACAACTTGACGTCGCAGATGCCGACATTACCCTTGTGAACAAGCGGCTTGACAAGGCACAAGTTGTATTTTCGGGTGGTCAACAAATATTAAGAGGAGCATGATGCTAGTATCTATAATATGATGTGACTGTAGATGGAGCTGCAGCCATGGAGACCCTTCGGGCGGAACTTGCCCGAGCCAAGGAACAAGCAAGGAGAAGTGATGCGGCTTCCCTAAAGGCAGCCGAAGACTTAAGAGCCGAACAGGCTGCTCGTCGCCAGAGTGAAGATAAAATAGCCAAGATGGCTATTGAGCTGAAAGATGCCGCCGGCTGATATGAGGTCCTTGAAAAGGAAAGCCAAGCGAAAGTGGCTGACTTGAATAAAGCCATGGAAGCAGCCAAGGAAACCTGCTCTGAAATCAGAGCAGCGAAGGAGGATCTCCATCAAGCCGGAGATATCACGGTTGGGAAGCCCTTTTTGTTGTGGTCGAAGTTCGGAGATCCAAAATATGCCTGCTACCTCTTGACCACTGCATTGGTTTTCCCCTAAGAGGAAGGGATGATGCAGTAAAGTAGCATAAGTATTTCCCTCAGTTTTTGAGAACCAAGGTATCAATCTAGTAGGAGGCTACGCACGAGTCCCTCGCACCTGCACAAAACAAAAAAATCCTAGCAACCAACGCGATAAGGGGTTGTCAATCCCTACATGACCACTTACGAGAGTGAGATCTGATAGATATGATAAGATAATATTTTTGGTATTTTCATGATAAATATGGGAAGTAAAAAAAAGCAAAGGAAATTACTAAGTATTGGATGATTAATATGATGAAGATAGACCCGGCGGCCATAGGTTTCACTAGTGGCTTCTCTCAAGAGCATAGATATTTTATGGTGGGTGAACGAATTACTGTTGAGCAATTGACAGAATTGAGCATAGTTATGAGAATATCTAGGTATGATCATGTATATAGGCATCACGTCCGAGACAAGTAGACCGACTCCTCCATGCATCTACTACTATTACTCCACTCATCGACCGCTATCCAGCATGCATCTAGGGTATTAAGTTCATGAAAGATTAACGCCTTAAGCAAGATGACATGATGTAGAGGGATGAACTCGTGCAATATGATGAAACCCCCATCTTCTTATCCTCGATGGCAACAATACAATACGTGCCTTGCTGCCCCTACTGTCACTGGGAAAGGAAACTGCAAGATTGAACCTCGATTGCAAGAAAGATCAATCTAGTAGGCCAAACCAAACTGATAATTCGAAGAGACTTGCAAAGATAACCAATCATACATAAAAGAATTCAGAGAAGATTCAAATATTGTTCATAGATAGACTTGATCATAAACCCACAATTCATCGGTCTCAACAAACACACCGCAACAAGAAGATTACATCGAATAGATCTCCACAAGAGAGGGGAGAACATTGTATTGAGATCCAGAAAGAGAGAAGAAGCCATCTAGCTAATAACTATGGACCCGTAGGTCTGAGGCAAACTAATCACACTTCATCGGAGAGGCTATGGTGTTGATGCAGAAGCCCTCCGTGATTGATGACCCCTCCGGCGGAGCTCAGGAACAGGCCCCAAGATGGGATCTCGTGTATACACAAAGTTACGGTGGTGGAATTAGGGTTTTGGCTTCGTATCTGATCGTTTGGGGTACGTAGGTATATATAGGAGGAAGGAGTACGTCAGTGGAGCAACAGGGGGCCCATGGGGGTGGAGC